>NC_056732.1:1606145795-1606445795 GCF_019279795.1 Protopterus annectens
CTGAATTGCCTAGACATAGTAAAGACTTGCTGAGTCTAATTATGGTGGCTGCCAAAAAAGCAATTACTAGAAAATGGAAATCAAAGTCTGAACCAACTTTAATAGAAGTAGTGAATATAGTAACAGAGATAAAGCAACTAGAATTGGGATCTTTAGAAAAGGGAAGGTGCAAACTAGATAGGAAAAAATGGGAATTGTGGGAACTGTACATACAGAGGAGGAACACGGTTTCAAAGAAGGCAGGTGTTGAATGAGCTACATAATACTTAACTGACAATGACTGGATATTATAAATGATGAATAATGTTTCCAATTACAGTTGTTTCAATGGGGACTGGGGTCTGTGATGTACAATGTTTGCAACCAAAGTTTTATTAATATGGCTTGTTTTTCATTTAAACAAATGTAAGATTGACTATGTCATATGTGCTAACTTAATAAAGATGTTTTTTTAAAAAAAAAAAAAAGAGTGGGCCTGCCATTCTAGTGGCAGTAGACAGGTAATCTGGTTTGTCTAACTTGGGAAACACATAAGGGGGCTTAAAGTCATAACTACATTTTGTAGCTAGTTAATACCTTTTCAGTTTTGGCTAAACAAAGTGTGTTTTCACACTAGGAAGACTGAAACTGCTATTCTAGTGGCAGTAGCAATGTAGCCTGGTCAGTCTAACTTTGGAAACACACAGGGAGGTCTAAATTGAGATTGTTTCATCAGCCAGAGGGCTTTTTAGGGACTTAATTGTTTGGAGATAATCTGCATTCGAGAGCTGCCTTTGCTGTGCTTTGACATTAAGAAACTTCACGATTATCCATCTAGGGTAGAAGGTATTTACCTGGTCTCTCTGAGTTGTGAAGCACTACAGGAAGCTAAAAGTGTAGTCATTTATTGGCCAGAAGACATAGGAGTTAGTTTTCACATTTTTTTACTGTCTGCTATAAATTAGGCATGCTTTTGCATAGCTGTTCACAGCGCTGAGGCAGTTAGCTGTATGTTGAGGAGCAACAAACCTATAAAGTTAGTACTTAGGACTTCAACCAGTGCACACAGAAAGGTTTTGTATGGTGATAAGCTTAAGGCAGCTAGTTAGCACATCAAACAGCACTAATATCAGATGACAGCATTATCTAACATCTACCCTTAACTCTAGACATCACTCAGGTTACCCCTGTAAAACCAAGACCCTAAACCATAATAGTCCAAACCAAATACAGACTTGACAACATGGATTTGCAATTTCCTAATGTCTCTGTGGCTAGCTTGGTAGATGTGGGCAACCTGAGACAATGTGTCATGTACTCAGACAATCTTTTAATCCTTAAAGAAACTAACACAGTATGCAAGAGATGTACATACATAACTTCCTTGGAGGAAAAATCTCACTTATAAACAAGGTTGTCAAGAATACACACACACTACATCCATAACACATACTGCTCACCACACACATGGACCTTCTTATGTTGAGATACTTAAAAGAAACGTCTCCAAACCTCAAAGATCTCCTAAGCTGTCAAACAGCATCACCTATCCTCAGCAATCATTAAAGTACACACCAAAAGCAAAATCTACCACAGTACATAGGCTTACACCCAAACAATCCCCAAGGAAAAACCCATAAAGCAAGCATGTACTTTACTTAGTACCCTTATCATAGGGGATTCTAGGTGACACCCCAGTCACCAGGCTGGACATGGAGAAGATAATGGTTAGTTGCTTATCTCAAACTAGGTTCAGCAATATCATGCACACACTCAAGTCACTTCACCAGAGGTACCAGTATGATCCTATCAGAGTCCATGTGGGTGTATATGACCTGAGACGTACCTCAATGGATTATATGAAAAAATCATTATGGATCTCTCTGAATATGTGTCGCAAACGGGTACATGCCTTGCAATGAGCAGCATTCTACCATCGCCAAAGATGATGTCAAAGTACAAACAGAAAATTATTGGTTTTATTATTAATAATTGGCTTTGCTTCTGGTATCACTGCAGGAATTCAGTATCTATCAGCATGGGAGAACATTGTTAACATGCCACATTGCTTTGCCAAGGATGATCTGCATTTGCACCCCCCCCCCCCCCGGGTCTTTTGGATAGTGGCTAAATCTTTCTCCACCTCTTATGGCAATGTCAAAATGACAAAACTACCAATATAGCAAAAAAAAAAAAAAATGAAAGCAGCTTTAAGGTATTACTGCTCAATCCTAAGAGCCTAAACAAGAAACTCCACACCCTACAAGTTCTGGAGGATGTAGATATCTGTGCTGTTACTGAGACTTGGTTTAAAGCTGCAGAAAGTACTCCAGCAGTGGAAGGCTACAGTGCTTTCCACACATTTAGACCAACATCAGCAGTACAGACAGAGGCTAAAGATGGAGGTGTCTAAATCTACATTAGCAGAAAATACAACTCCAGGTTTGTTAAAAAGGGTGATGCCCTGGAGTTCATCCATGTCCAACTCTCCACAGACAAGGTTCCTTACTATGTCCTGGCCAGTACAGGTGACCCATAAAGCTTGCACCATTTACTAGATCTAATAGAGATGCTCACCAATCAACAGAATACCCTATTCATGGGAGACTTTAAGTACCCCTGTACAGACTGGGAAACATACACTGCCTCTAACTCACAGGCACATTTCCTGTATTTTATCAGCACAAACACCCTGGACCAGATAGTGAGCACTCCAACTAGAGGATCAAACATATTGGACCCAGTATTCAGGAACATGGGAGAGCGTTGACCCCTCCCCCATGGCACATCCTCAATGGTGAGGTCGAACCACAAAGCAGTCTCCCTCAAAATAAAAATCAACCTGGAAAACCCGAATAAACTCACAGCATTTACGACATATTCCAAAACAAACTGCATCCTATTATGTGACAGTTTACAAAAGTACATGGCTGTCCAAACCTCGAGAACACAGCTACCTATGCAGATATAGTTACAGAAACTACCTACAAACATGTAAATGGCAGAGTTGAGGTTGCCCTACCTACCAGAAGGAAGCCTAGATCTAATACCAAAAACAAACTCCGCTGATGGAATCCACCCCTTAAAAGGGTGTATAACAAAAGTCATTGACAAAATCAGAAACAGCAACTCTCACAGAGACAAGAGCTCTCTAATTTAACTAAACAAGAACTAAGAGGTCTAATAAAGTCCAACAAGGCCAATTATGAGGGCAGAATAGCCTCACAGGGTAAGGACAATCATAAGGCCTTCTCCAGCTATGTCAGGAACCTTAATACATCCAAGTGATGCCTCCAGGTGCATTTGTAGTTAACTCCTACTGATATCTCTAGGTGTCAAATATTATTTTTCCATATTTGCATCAATAATTCCAAAACAATGCTATGTAAAAGGTTTTAAAAGATTTCATCTTAACGCTTACACAATGGCAAACTCAACTGCATTAATATTTGACCTCTGTCTAGTGCAGGTAAATAGATATTAACTGTTTTTATGATATTAATTTATATAGATAACATTTTCACATTTTTCTAAATATCTCAACAACCAAATAACACAGACAGAACTCCTTAGCCTCATATGAAAGCTCTCAGATAGATGAATAAAATGCTGCTGACAGTATGTATGTAACTTGAGAGGTTACTGAGATATTGTAAATTGTTTACAAAATATTACAAATGTAAGTTACTGTGTTTACTTTGACTTATATAATTCAGTTTAATACCCAGAACCTAGGAATACTACCACTATAAAAATAGTTTGTGCTGAAGAGTTTGACATTTATATTTATTTCATAACCCCTATGGTTCCAGAAATATGAAAATTTGTTTGAAATGTGAGGACATAATTTGATTCTGTCAAAAGGCTTAGGCTCTGCCCATTGGAAGATACAATGCAAACTTCCTGAGCTCCACTACGGTGAATGAGTTAAAAGCAACATACAGCAGTATGCAGAACTGGGGGTAAATGGCACAACCTTCACTGACCAGAGTGACATAGCAAATCTACTGGCTGATAAATTAAGCTCTAATATCACCCCCTACTCCCCCCACTACTCCTATGAAATCCCTTCTAGCATATCCAACTATCAATCGGTTGCCGCCTAAATAGTCTAAAACATTACTTTAACAGGATACTAGAGGCACTCTTCAACTTCAACCTTAAAATAAATCATGTGCCAGGTGAATGGAGGACTGCAACAGTTATCCCTTTTCCAAAGGAAGGACCATCAACACACCCTGGTAACTATAGACTCAGAGGTCTAAAAAGTCTAATATGCACAGCCATGGAACAAATTATCATAGAAATGATCACTGATGACACTGGCAACCCACAGACACTGGATAAATCCCAGTTTGGCTTTATTAAGGGGAGGGACTTGCCTGATCAAACTGTTAGACTTCTTTGAGTGGGTCACCAAGGCTATGGATGGGGGGGGGGGGCAGTGCATACCACCTTCCTTGACCTAGCCAAAGCATTCAATACAATTCCCCACTCAAGTATTGTTAACAAACTCTCAGAATTAGGCATAAATACCTACATAACTCATTGGATTTCTAGCTGGCTTACAGATAGAACCCAAGAAGTCAAGATCAGTGAGACCTCCTCCACCAGGAGACCGGTCATCACTGAAGTACCACAGGACTCGGTGTAAGGCCTACTCCAGTTTGGCATCTACTTCTTGGAAATTAAGGCTAATGTCAAAAGTCTCTGGCTCATCACATTTGCAGATGACTGCAAATTGGAGGCTATGATAGGTTCCCTCCACGACACCAGCATCCTACAAGAGGGTCTAACATAAACAAATAACTTGTGCCAAAGCCATGGATTAAAACTCAATGCAAGGAAAAGTATTACAGTACTCTTTGGGAAATCGTCCACCCAAGCTAATTATTCCATCAACAAAATGCCCCTAAGAGTTGACTTGATAGTTGGAGATCTGGGAACATATGTAGACAGTAATCTGGCCTTTGATCAATATGTAGTTAAGACAGTAAGAAAATCATTCTATATCACCCAACTCATACACAAGAGCATGGCATCCACATCCAAGGAAATTATAGTATCATTCTACTCAGCTCTTATTGCACTCATCATTGAGTACAATGCTCCCTTTGGCATGTACCTAACCAGGCACTTACAACAGGTGGGGCACCCTCACAGGTTCCTCACCAGGAGAATCTAGGCCTTAAGGTCCTATCTCTGTACTCAGTGTCCTACAGATTATTGAGAGGTGATCTTTCTACGCCTAGCATATAAGGCATCCTCAGATCCAGCTCTCATGGATCTCTTGCACATCCACAAAATAAAAACCACCAGAAACACTAGATTTAAGCACCTGAACTTTGCCTGCCACATAAATGGAACATGCTGGAGAGGCAGATATGTGTCTCAAAGGATCCATATGCTATGAAATAAGTTCCCCATCTATCTGAAGCAGAGTTCATGCCTGACCTGTTGAAAAAAATCTTGATCATTGGATGGGAAATTGCAAATTTAACCCAGATCTGGCCGCCATGTCTCTGATGGACAGAAGTCAACAGTAAGTAAATTAATCCTCAACTTACTTACCCTCCCAACATAGCCCTTAACTACCTCTTTACTAACACACCCTACATACAGGCATTTAAGGAACTCTGGGACAAAACTTGGCTGGGTTGCATGGCTAGGCTTGTAAAGACCCTGGTGGTTGTTAGCCTTGTATAACCATATGAACCTATGAAGACAGAGTGTCTTTTTTTAAGCAGCAGCTGGTAGAATTGCACATGAAATATAGCCTGAGCTGGGTAGCCTTTTGAAGGAATTGTCATACTCGGGTGTCTCTTCACAGCTTGCAACTTCTTAATCATGAATTCTGGACAAAGCCAAAAATATTGGGAGTGTCAAAGACCCTAATCAAGGACAATTTGTAAATATTACTCTAATTCACTCAGAAAGTTAAGAGAAAAATAGAATTTGCATCAACTAGAATTTTTTGAAGAATAAGACGCATGCAACTCTAATGTTTGGCATTACTGACATCTTCAGTAATTTCCAGAAAATAAAAGGTTTAACAAGGAACAAGGTAAAATCAGGGACAATCAAGTACTAGGCCAGAGGGCCCGTAATTATGAAGTGAGACACATTTTAAGTGGTGGTCATGCTTTCCCGTCAAATATATTTTCTGCACTCTATCATGTGGGCAATTTTGAAGCCTTAGTTGTAATTCTGTGTAGTGTCTGATTACGGAGCTTTCATTTTAAGCTTTATACGTGCTGCATCTAATCCTGGAATTCCATTTCATACGGTATGAATGCAAGGATTGTGGAAATGGAGATATCCTCCTATGTTCTTCACCAGCATTTGTATGCAAGAATCAGCAAAGCTGCAAGGAAATGTATTTCCTTGAAATCTCTTAAAACTGCACCTCTGCCTTCAGACTCTAGCTGTAATTATACCAGATGCACTTTCTGGCATAACACTTTATATTTCCTTAAGTACTTATATTAAATAGCAACACAAGCACTCAAAATAACAAGCAAGTGCAATTTAGCAATCAAAAGTACTTCTCTTAGCCTGGATGACACTGGATACAAGTAAAACTATTCTGGAACACAGGGTAGGAGGCGATGCTTTGCTGAGCTGTGAGAAAATGAGCAGGAAATAATATACAGTAAAGGAGGTTTACTCAAGAAAAATACTCAGAGTCATGGATCTGTGGAAAACAATGACTGGGATTCATGGATCTGTGGAAAACAATGAATGGGAAGAGTACTTGAATAGCTTATAGAACTGACAATCACAATGAAAGAGGGGAGGGTGGGACACTGGAAATCAGATTACCATAAGGGCAGGGCCAGAGAGAGACTCTGCCTTATAAAACCACAACACAAAAAGGTTGTGAGTTAGAAAAAAAATTCAAAGAAGAAGCAATCCAGTTAGAGAGTGATCAATCAAATAAAGCCAATATCAGAGCTCTTTCAGAAACTTTAGCTTAATATCAGAGTGGGCACTGGGGCTGACACAAAGAACAGTGGAACACAAAGGTACTGAAATGCAACTTCTCTGAGCTACAGGTCAATGACCCCAGGTAAATTAGAATTTCAGAAATTTTAGCTTATGTCTCACTGGGGGATGAGGCAGACACAAAAACAGGGGAAGAGAAAGGCACTAGACTGGAACTCTACAACAGGCATATGACATGCAGAATATAAAACTACATCAGCAAAACTGGAATATCAACTGTAAAAACACTGAAGCAGAAAAAAATACTCTCACTAATGTAATTCTACTACAGTTTAAGACACCAGACTACACAGAAATTTAACAGCAGCACTATTTATGGAAAATATGGTAATAAATGACTAAATAAGGCTCAAATCTGGCAGTAGTTCATAGCTCTGCCAGAACTACAAATGAAACTACAAGATTAAGACCAAGCATGGTTTAAAATGCAAACAGCTGGCTTTTGAAAGTACTACCATTTGTGGAGATAGAACTGCAATACAATGAAGAAACACACACAGTCTTGTACCTTAATTTGCATGTGTAGAATGGTTGTGTTTCTTCATTATAATGCACAGTTATCTCATTTTCCTCTTTTTAACATGTTTTAGCCAAAAAGTTATCTGTTTGCATGTTTTAGTTGGGTTAAAACATGGTAAAAAGAGGAAACTGTAAACAATTATCACCACACAGGTCACTATAACTGCAATTTAAATCTATCCATCTATCCTTATAGATTCATGGGTAAGTACTAGGCTAAAGGCCATGGAGCCACTGTAAGCCTAGCCCAATAGTGTTGCCAGTCATCTGGCTCACCAGACGTTAGTTCCCTGTCCACTATCTAGCAGTGTGATTGAAGTGGTCCCCAGGGTGAATTTCCTATTTCCCATCCACTCATAGGTTCATAGGTTCATACTAGGCTATCTGCCCTAGGGCATTTATAAGCCTAGCCAGAATGTGTTTGGCTTTCGCCACCCATTTTAAATTTATTTTGCTATGCCCTTTTTCGAGGTTAGTATACTGTGCCTCTGTCTAACAGTGACACAGAAGTGATACCCGGGGTAAACCTACGATCTCCCATCCACTCATCAAGATTCCTCTTGAAGAGAGTCAATGAGGGACTCTGCCTAACCTGGACTGGGATTTTATTCCAGAGTGAAGGGAGCCTCTGGGTTATGAATCTGTCCCTCCAGCATGTCCTATTTATTTCAGTGCTGAGGTTCAAGTCTCTCGAGCGCATAGCTCGATGGGATTTAGATTTTCTGAGGTGCAGCATGTCCATTAATTCTGGGTTGGACATGGCTTTATACGTCAGGCACAGATCGCCTCTGAACAGGCAGTATGCCACTGAGTAGAGCTGGAGTTTCTTTAACCGGGCAGCATATGGCATCTGTTTGAGCCCTTTGATCCTCTTGGTGAGGTACTTTTGGGGTCTTTCCAGTTGCTGCAGGTGTCTAGTAAGGTACATCTCAAAAGGCATTGTACTCAATTATGGGCCTGATGAGGGATGAGTAAAGAGGCACGATGACCTCCCTGATCTAGATGTGAATCCCTTCATGATTAGGTGGGCTATATAAAGTTTTTCTAACCACTTTGGCCACGTGGTTGTCAAATGAGAGATTGCTATCAACTTGGGTCCCCAGGTCCCTAATTACTTCTTCTGTACTTAATGGATTACCACCCATGTGGTAATTTGTGGGCACTTTGTTTTTGCCAAAGGGGATGACTATACACTTTTTGGCATTTAGCTTGAGGCCATGGCTCTGGCACCAGTTGTCTGTTTCTATGAGGCCCTTTTGGAGGATGCTTGTGTCGGCTGGAGAGTCGATTATGGCGCCCAGTTTGCAGTCATCTGCAAACTTGGTCAGCCACAGTCCTTCCGTGTTGGCCTGCACCTCCGAGAAATATATAACGAACAAGAGAGGTCCCAGGACTGAGCCTTGTGGGACACCACTTGTAACTGGTTTGGAGTCTGACATGGCTCCAGCAATTCTAACCATGTGGGTTCTGTCCTTGAGCCAGTTTGCAATCCATCTAGTGACATAGGGGTTTATATTTAAGCTGGTGAGCTTATCTATAATGCCCGAGTGGGGTATTGTATCGAAGGCTTTTGCGAGGTCCAGGTAGGCTGTGTGGACCACCTTCCCCTCGTCAATGGCCTTGGTGACTGTTTCAAAGAAATCAACCAGGTTTAAGAGGCAGGATCTGCCCTTAACAAAGCAGAACTGGGTAGGATTTAGTGTCTGTAGGTCCCCAATATCTTTATTTATGAGGTCCATAATGATCCTTTCCATAGCTTTGCAGACCAAGCTAGTCAGGCTTATGGGGCGATAGTTTCCAGGATCCGTTGAGGCACCACCTTTATGGAGAGGGACCACTGTTGCTGTACGCCACTCTTTGGGCACATATCCTGTAGTAAGGCTGAGATTGAACAGTAGTTTTATGTTTGGGTTTAGCTCTTCTTGGAGTTCATGTAGGACGCAGCCCAGGACACGATCTGGTCCCATTGAGGCTGTGTTTTTTGCTTTGGAGAGGGCGGCTCTTACCTGAGCATCTGAGATGTCAGGGGGGCAGCACTCTGCTGGGATAGGTATTTGCCCTTTGGTGGGGAGAAGTTTGCGCTGAACCTGTCAGCTAGGATGTTGGCAATGTCTGTGGGTTCAGTGTATTTTTTGTCATTTTGGACTAATTCTGAGCATATCTGGGAATTACCACCCAGGTTCCTAACATAACTAAAGAAAGCCTTGTGATTATCCTTAGTGTCCTGTGCAATTTTTCTCTCGAAGCTGGCCTTAGACAATTTTATGAGTGCCCGTAGTTTTTGCTAATACTGATCAGTGATGCCTTCCCGCTTTGGGATTTTGCTCTATCATTTAGTAGCTTCCTCCTTCTATTGTATAGTTTGTTTATGGCTGGGGTCCACCAGACAGGACGCCTGCCTTTGGAGGATTGGGTCTTGGTTTTATTTGGGATCGATGATCCATGCATTCCTGAAGGTGTTCATAGAATGCGTTTATAAAGGATTCTGCGGTCTGGGCGTATTTTCCACAGGCCGGGGCTTTGAAGGATTCCACCTCGGTTTTGAGGAGTGTGAAATTTGCTTTAGAGAAGTTTTTCACTGTGGTTTTCTGGGCAGGGGGTGGGGTCGGATATGAATATCCAGTGAGATTAGTTTATGGTCTGATCTTACCAGTGAGGGATACACTTCTGGTCTGGAGCATAGAGTCCCCATGTTGGTAATGATCAGGTCCAGTATGTTTTCCCCTCTTGTGGGAGTGGTAACAAGTTGTTCCATAGCATTTGAGTTTATAAATTCTAGGAACCTTTGGGCTAGGGTGTTGGAGCTAGAGTAATGCTCCCAGTCTATGTTTGGGTAGTTGAAGTCGCCCAATATAATGGTGTTTGGAGAGACCTTCATATTTTCCAGTGTTCTCAGGAAGGCCGAGTGGGGTTCCTGGGTTTGGGAGGGTGGTCTGTAGCAGGCTATAAACTGGAAGGCAGTTTTACCCACTGTTAGTTGCACATGGATAGTCTCTGATGCTTCGTGCTTTGCCACCAACCTGGAGGTGTGGGTATCTTTGATGAATATCGATACTCCCCTCCTTTTGTGGTTTGGTCCAAGTTTTGGGGCCGTAAAGCATGGTATGAGGTATAACCTGGTAGTGCTGGGGTGCTCTCGGGAGCCCTGAACCAGGTTTCTGTTACTGCACAGATATCGATGTTCTCCATGCTAAGGAGAGTTTCGAGTGCATGCATCTTGAGGTTTAGACTTCTGGCGTTGAGTAGCATTACTCTTAGTTTCTTATCCCTTGTGATACCTATGGAGGTGGGTTTGTCTTTTGAGCCTTGCCTAAAAAGGCACTATGAGGGTAGCAAGAGCCTTTGCCAATATCCGAAAGCCCAGGGGTGACAGGTGCAAGCCGCCCCTAGTGAAGCATCGTGGCTTGTCGAGCATATCATCCCAAGCCGACAGGCATTGGATCCCCTTTGAATGACACCAGTACTTAAGCCAATTGTTGAAATTGATCATCTTGTCTTCATATTGTGGCATCATTCTTGGTGAGGGTAAGATGCTACTCAAGGTCAGGGTCATACCGGCCTGGGCTACATGCTCAGAGAGCTCCTTTATGTCTCTTTTCATGTAGTCCAGGGAGGTACGTCTCAGGTCATTCACACCAGCATGGACAATGACTGAGTCATATTTGTACTTGCCTTGGAGTGACCTGAGTGCTTGTGTTATGTGGCGGATCCTAGCGCCCGACAGGCTGCTCACCGTGCCCCTCTCCTTGTTCAGTCTGATGAGCGGGACGTCAGTGTGCCTGACGATAGAGTCACCTATTACAAGTGTATCAGATGTGTTGTTTAGTCTTAAGGGCTGTGACTGTTCGGCACACTGGCTTTGTGAGATATGTGTTGCACGTGTTTTGTTTTGGGGTAGCGGTTGCTTGGGTGTCTGCTTTGGAGGTCTCTGCTGCTTAGGCAGATCTTTATTTAGAGCCTCCAGTATGTTTTGTGTGATTATGTGTTTGGTTTGCTGTCGTGGTAGGTCTATGTGAGACTGGAATTGTAGTGAGTGTGGTTTCCTTCTCCTCCTGACTGGTTACGCCAGTACTGAGTTGAGAGAGCTTAGCCTCCAGTTTGTCTATATGGCTGCATCTCTCACATGTGTTGGAATTTGTTGGGAGGAGGAGAGGGTTGTCTGTGTACATGAGGCAGTTGTAACATTGCCTCAAGATTCCCAGATTCACCAGCTGGACCAGAGATGAGATTGACAACTGACCTTTGGACATGCTAGAATAATATTGGGAATTCCTTAATAATTGAAAACAAGGGCCAGTGGGGAGTGAGGGTGTAGTGCTTTTAATTTTTAGTGCTGACTTATATAATTGCTTTAGTGAGCAAGTGCCAGGTAACTTAAGTGCAATGTGTTACAGGTAACTTAAATGCAGAAACGACAAGCCGTAACTTTCTTTCAAATGAAACAAGGAAATAAGTACAGTAAGCAATGCAGATATCACTAGTGATCCACAGAAGCGCTGAGAAGTCACAGACAGGTGGAATTAGCATTCCAGGGAAATAACAAGCAAACAAACAACAAGCATATAAACAAAGCTAGATTCAGCAGGCCTGGATCTAGTCTATGCTACAGCAAACAAGGTGTACCAATTTCAGTAAGATACAGTTCAAATATTCAGGCACTATAAACCTTTAACCAGAAATTCCCAGCTCAGAAGGGCAGAGTCCAGCCTCTTCTCCCACAAGAGTGCAGACCACGAACCTTCTTAATGTAAAATAACTGGCCTGAAGCCCAAGTGCTTAAAATAGAACTAATACACAAGATTTCTCTTGAAGAGGGCCAGTGAGGTGCTCTGCTTGATGTGAATGGGGAGTTAATTCCAGAGAATTGGGAATCTCTGGGTTAGAAACCTGTCCCTCCAGCAGGTTCTGTTTAATGTGGTAACAAGGTTGAGGTCTTTGCAGCGAGTAGCACGGAAGGATTGGATTTTTTTCAGATGAAGCATGTCAAGCAAAACTAGGTCAGACATGGCTCTGTATGTTAAGCAGCGATCACCTCTAAGTAGGTGATATGAGACGGAGTATAGTTTAAGTTTTCTAAGTCTATCTGCATAAGGCACATGTCTGAGTCCAAGGATCTTCTTAGTGAGGAATTTCTGTGGCCTCTCCAGCTGTTGGAGGTATCTAGTGAGATACATGCTAAATGTGGCACTATACTCTATAATGGGTCTGATAAGGGACGAGTAGAGAGAGAGATAATGACTTCTTTTTCCCTGGATGAGAAAGCCTTTTGTGATGAGATGTGTCACTTAGAAGGACTTCCTAACTACAGTGGCAACGTGGCTGTCGAAGGAGAGGTTGCTATCTACCTGTGTCCCTAGATCCCTTATAACTTCTTCAGAGTTAAGTGGGTTCCCCTTCGTCATGGTAGTTTGTGGGTACCATGTTTTTCCCGAAGGGAATGACTATGCATTTTTTGGCGTTTAGCCTAAGGCCATGGTTTTGGCACCAGTTGTTGGTCTCTGTAAGGCCTTTTTGTAGGATGTCCACATCAGCTTGAGAATAAATCCAGTTTGCAGTCATCCGCAAACTTGTATAACCACAGTCCCTTGGTGTTGGCTTGAACTTCAGAGGAGTAGATACCCAACAGGAGAGGCCCCAGAATCGATACTTGTGGGACTCTACTTGTAACTGCATGGTAGTCAGATTTGGAGTCAGCTACTTTCACCTTGTGGGTTCTGTCAGTGAGACAGTTTGCAACCCATCTAGTGACGTAAGGGTTAATGCCCAGATTAGTGAGCCTATCAATGATTCCAGAGTGTGGGATAGTATCAAAGGCTTTGACTAGATCGAGGTAGGCTGTGTGGACAGCCTTACCTTCGTTCACTGCTCTGGTGACGGCTTCGAAGAAGTCTCTCAGATTCAGCAGACATGATCTGCCTTTCACAAACCCAAACTGCGTGGAGTCCAGGGTTTGAAGTCCCCCTATATCCTTACTTATAAAATCCGTAATAATACATTCCATAGCCTTACAGATCAGGCTCGTCAAGCTGATAGGGCGGTAGTTCCCAGGATCAGTAGTCGCATCCCATTTGTGGAGTGGGAAGACTGTGGCAGTGTGGCATTCAGTGGGAACAAAGCCTGAACTAAGGCTGTAGTTGATTAGAGCACTCAGGTGTGGTGCTAGTTCATTTTGTAGTTTATGCAGGACACAACCCGGTATATTATCTGGTCCCATGGAAGCTGTGTTCTTAGCTTTGGTCAGTGCAGTTTTTTACTTGTGCAATTGTGAGAATAGGGATTTGGTATTCCTCAGGTATGTGGGTTAACGCTTTAGGGGGTGAAGGAGGAGTAAAATTTGCATTGAATCTGTCTGCCAAGATATTGGCAATGTCAGTTGGTTCAGTATAAGTGGTGCCGTTGTGTTGTAGCTCCTAGTAAATCTGAGTATTATTATGCAGATTCATGAGATAGCTAAAGAAAGCCTTGTGGTTGTCCTTAGTATCTGTAGAAATTTTGTTTTCGTGACTAGCTTTGGTGGATTTGATGAGGGATCTCAGTTTTTCACTGAGATTTCCAAGGGAATTTTTCCAGTCATTGGACTTTACTTTTCTCTGTAACAGTTGTTTTCTTCTGTTCTAGAGTTTGTTAATGGCAGGGGTCCACCAGATTGGCTTCCCTTTCTAGAGGAGAGCGTCTTGCTTCTGTTTGGTATGGCCCTTTCTACACAGTTGTGTAGGTGCTCATGCAGTGCCTTGGTTTAAGATTCAGCAGCCATACTTCAATTCCCCATTTCTATGGATGGCGTGAAACTTGCCACTTCTGTCCTTAGAAGCCCTAAGCCTGTTAGGGTGCTTCCCATGTCCATACAGAGTTCTATTTGCCAAACGTTTGTCCCCAACACCCTACATAATCATCTCTTTTGCTTATCTATTCACCTTGAAAACCAGCGTCTTACACTGTTGGCTCAAAGTGTTACGGCAGAGCCTTCCTGTCCCAAGGGTCAGCTGTCGGCCAAGAAAAAGGCCAAAAAAACCTCAAGTCTGATAAGGCTGCTGTCGATCTTCCCCTGGACATCTCTCTCAAGGCTACTGAAAGCTTGGAGGATCATTCATTAGTTGCTTCAGATTCCTCTGCCACAGGCAGAGGCCTGCATGGATCTGACTTCTTGCACATCCTTGGAGGCTTTACAAATGTCTGCTCCAGACATTGAGGAGACTAAGATGATTATACATGAGGGACGAAGGGAGATTCCTCAGATCTTAGGCAGGAGATTAAGTGTCACCAAGGGTCTTACCCTCCCAGGATGTTTTGTACAGATGTCACACAGAAAAAGAAAAAGAAGACCAACCATATTTCCCCTGCACATAAGGATCCCAAACGTGAATGTTAGGATTTTATTCAGGGACTGTTTAATGCTTTAAAGCCTCCTGAATGAGCTTTCGGGACACTGTTACCCATATGATGCAGTTCTTTAAGGGGGATTGCTCTCAAGTCTCTGACATCTAAAAAAGGTATTATGAGCTCCTTTAGATGGAGTCTCCAAAGAATTTTGCTGCTGCCCCCCAGTTCTGGCTGACCTCCTGCATACCGTTTCAGCAGCTTCTGTGGTCCTTGATTCTCAGCACCCAGCTCCCAAGAAAACTGACAGGTTTTACAAGGTGCATGATGCATGCAAATTTCTGTACAAATGCCTTTCTGCTGATCGTTCTGTAGTGTTTGTCTCTTCTGACAAGCCCTCCCAGCTGTTGCCCTCTACCAAATTGTTGCCTTCAGATGATGACAGTAGGGTCATGGAGAGGCTGTGTAAAAAGGCTATAATGTTGCCACTTTATCTTTAGGCCATTAACTACCAGACTGATATTACTACGTTATATTTTGGCCCTTCTTTCTCAGGCTTCTCAAGTGATTTCCAACCTTCTTAATTCTGAGGGGAAGGCTTCTGCCCTTTTGTTGTTGGATTCCACCTCTCAAGTTGTCTGCCACTCTATTAAATGCAGCTACAATGCAGCTGACGCTTCCTCCAGGGTTACTGCATTTGGTTCCATTATGAAATTTTACACCTGCCCTCATCTTCAGGCTTTACCTGATGACATTAAGGCCGAACTACTGGATGATCCTTTGGATAATAAAACTCTTTTTGGTGCTGCTACCAAACGTTTTAACTCTCTCCAGGATAAAGGCAAAGCCTTTCAGGAGTTAAAACATAGTTTTGTTTCTGTTACTCCAAAGTTTCAGTGGAATTACCCTTCCAAATCTGCTTTTGTTCGCAGACAGTCTTGCCCTCCATCCAAAGGTAAAAAGGGTTCTAGACCTGTGCCTCCTGCTAAGTCTATTCAGACCACTACTTCCATTTGACAGTTTGCTTCCCCTTTCCCTCGGTCAGTTTCCCCTTATCCTTCCATTTTCCCATTCTCTTTCAAATTGGTTAAGGATTACAACAGACTTCTGGGTTCTATCCATTATCTGCCATGGGTATTTCATGGTTTGGAAATCCCTTCCTCACTATTGGGCATTTCTCAACCTCCTTATGAACAAACTCTCTTTTCCCAGAGGTGCTTCATTTTCAGATCTTCTTTCCCCTTCTACTTCCTCAGGCCTTTCTGGTGTCTCGGGATCTAAAGGATGCCTATCTTCATATCACCATCCATCTCCTCTTCAGGAAATGTTTACTTTTCTATGTTTCATTCTTTCATTTTCAATTCTCTGCTTTGCCCTTTGGCCTGTCTACTGCCCCAAGGATATTCACCAAATGCCTCTTTCCTGTCATTGTCTTTTGCAGGATGAGAAGGATTCAGATCTCATTCAAGCATCCTCTCTTGCAGAGTCTGTGGTTCACCATAAACTTTCAGAAATTATCTCCGTCTCCTTCTCAAGATCATGTTTTCCTTGGTTGCAGGATCCAGACCATCCCCATGTTGGCATCTCTGCCTGCTCCCAAAGCACCGTCTCGCATCATCTTTTTCCAGTCTTTCCTATCTTTTGCTTCAGTCATGGCCAGGGACTTTCTCAGGGTCCTTGGGTTCCACCAGTCCCATGCTCCCACTGGCCAGGCTCCACATGAGAAAGCTACAGTGGTACCTCAAGTAAGTATGGCTCTAACATTACCACCTCCTTGGCTTTCCAATCCTCCTTTTTCCTTGAATCAAGCTTGAGCTTCAGTGGTGGATTCATCAACTTTCTCTCAACCCTGGGCTTCCTTTCCAGGCTCCATCCCCACCTCAAGAGCTCTTTACAGATGACTCAAACAGGGGATGAGGGGTTCCTTGGGCTCTCTTAAGGTTCATCAATATAAAGGAGATGAGGGTTCTGCTTCTACCTCTTTAAGCTTTTCATTCTCTCTTTCACCCTGGGCTCCTCAAAATTTTTATAGACAATACCACAGTGATGTGGTATGTCAACATGAAAGGGGGTACAAGGTCCTACCTACTTTGCAGACTAGCTCTTCAAGTCTGGGATCCAGCTGTCCAGTATCAAGTGACTTTTCAGCTTGTTTACATTCCCTCCGAGCACAATCTAGTGGCAGACTCTTTTACCAGATCCAGCACACAAGCTCATGAATGGATGCTTCACAGAGATGTGCTCTTGGACATTGTCAATCGGTAAGTATTCCTTGGGTAGATCTTTTTGCCTCCACTCTGAATAGACAAGTTCCTCTATTCTTTTCCAGAGTCCCAAGTGTTCTGGCTTGGAAAGTGGATATTGTGCTTGAAAGAGTACATTTCTGTACACCTTCCCTCCTCTTCCTTTGTTAACCACGAGTCCTGCACAAGACCAGGAAGGACTCTCCTAAAATCATGCTAGTGACTTCCTTTTGGCCCAGACAGCATTGGTTCCCCCTTCTTTCTCACTTGAACAGGGGAAATCACCACAAGTTACCTCACCAGGTGGACATTCTCACACAGGGAAGGGGTCTCTTATCCATCCTCACTGGTCCATTCTTCAACTGACACTATGGGTGATAGGGTCTTAATCCTTTTTAGGCACCTCTTTTCAAAGGACATGCTTCAGTTCCTGCAGGAGGCCAGGAAGTCCACTACCACAAAATCATATTTCTCCAAATGGAAGAGATTTTCTGTTTGGTGCCTCTCTCACCAGGGTGTCACTTCGTACTAACCCTTCTTCTATGTCCAAGGTGGTCAATGAGTTGTCTCTTAATCAGTCTATTCATTTGCCTTCCTGTTTTCCTTCTCTGTAATCTGCCAGTAGAAGGTTCTTCACTCTCTGGATTTGCATAGACAGCTCAGATATTATTTGGATAAAACTAACGTTATTTGTAAATCTGAGCAGCTTTTCATTTTCTTTTATCCCAGGTCTTTGTGTGTAGCTGTTTCTAAACAAACCATCTCTTCCTGGATTTCTAAGACCATTTCTTTTTGTTATTCTTTTCATGGTAGATTGTCTTTCCTAATCAGTAAAGGTTCATTTTCCAGGGCTGTTGCCTCCTCTGGTGCTTTTATCAAGGGGCTGGATACCAATTCCGTTACTGAGACTGTTACTTGGTCTTCTGTTCATACTTTCACTAAGCATTATAAATTGGATGTTATTTCCAGGGCTGCCTTTGCCAGGGCTATCCTGCAGGGGTTTCTGGATGGCTCTTCATTGCCACCTTCCTCTCTCCAGATTTCCTCTTGAGCTTTTGTACTCCCTTACATAAGGAATACTGCAACAATGTGATGGAAAGACATAATACAGTTGTGTAAATCTTACTATAATAGTAGATGTCCTTCTCTTTACTGTTACAATATTCACTCCCTTCCTCCTGACCCCTCTACTCTACCCTGTTCTCCTTACCTCCTGGCTGAAGGGCTCTTCTCTCTTTCTGGATGCACATGTTCTTCTCTGTCCCTAGGGACATTATGTTCCTCCTGGAAATTTTTCAATTCTGAGTGCGTGTGTCAGTATGTCACCTTTATGCCTTACTCCTTACGTGGGGAGCATACGTGTGACCTACAGTGTCTGTGGGTACTAAAGGCTTTGCACACTGGCCAGAAGTGGGGTTATCCTTAGCAGGAGATCCCTTACATAAGGAATAATGCAACAGTGAAGAGAAAGACATCTACTGTTATGGTAAGATTTCACACAACTGCACTTTACTTTTCGCTCTTCTTGCACTATCCCTTTTCACTCCATTTCTAATTCATATTGCAAATTATGTCCTACATCTTCAAGTCCAGGCTGAAGGTTCTTTGTTCACAGAACCATTTCCCTCATTTTTTTAAACAGCTGTCTTTATTCCTTTTCTCACTACCTTTCATCTAGGTGAACACTACAACCATTTTCATAAACATTCCTCTTCCCTTAAGCCTTGTCTTAGCATTGTAAACCTCTTGTATATTTCTGCATCCCTGTAATACAGAGCCCATGACTGGGTCCATTCCCTTTCTATACTTAGATACTGCTCCCTCAGCTTCTTTTCTGCCTCTCTCAGTCTGGCCTGCTATTTTATTTATTTACTTGACATTTGTTAACTGGTTTAGTCTGACTTGGCAAAAGCCCATTTTCAGTGAAGGCTTGAGGAGAAAAGCTCCAGTAGTAAAAAAGGCAATAAATATCATGGTAAAATAATTACACAGAAACTAAGATTTTAAGGAACAAATTGGCTAACAGTTAATAACAAGGTCAATTATTACAGGTAAATAATAATGTATAAAGAAAGAACTAATTGTACAGAGACAAACATGTGAAGAGTAAGTCAGGTAAAAACAGCATAATGAGAATGTACAATATGTAAGACATAATAGCATGCAACCACTTACAAGCAAAGATAGGATGATAGGTGAAGGAAGAATAAATGACAGGAGGTCACCAGTTAGGAAAAAGAAATACAGTGGAGAGACATAGAGAAGCTATAGTATAGAATACAAGGAGGAGAAGACCCCAGGTAGGAAGTTGTAGTAAAGAAAAATCAGGTAAAATACTAAGGTAGTAGACGCTAAGAGGACAACATACAGATTAGTAGTGTTATTTTGGTTTATAGTAGGAGGCAGGAATTATTTTGGGTCATTACAAAAGCATGACCATGATTTACAAAGGTTATTTTAAAGGTTCTAAGGTTAGTGATAGATCTGATATTTAGTGGTAATTTGTTCCAAGCATTTGCTACGGAATAGCTGTAAAGTAGTTTGCCAATAATTTTACTGGGCCTATAACCTTGCAGAAGGTTCTGTTCAGTGCTATGAAGAGCATGGCTGGTAGTGTAAGGCTGGATGAGAATAGAGAGAGGGGGACAAGATGAAGGTTCATGAAAGATGGAATGAGCTATGAGAAGCTGAGGTAGCAGAATTTGGTGATGAAATTCCAGCCAATGCAAGTTATTTAGGGCTATGCAGTGATGAGTGCAATAAAGTTGGTTGGAGGCAAATACTGCAAATTTGTTGTTGGTAAGTTCTAATTTTGTCAGTAGATTAGATTGGAGGTGTGTGAGTATAGAAGCAGCATAGAGTAGTGTGGGAATAAGAAGGTTTGTGCAAAGGAAAGCCTTGAAGCATGTGTGAGAAATCTGTTGTGTCTGTATAGCAGGCCAAGTTTTTGATTAGTTTTTTAATGCATTGCTGAGTGCAAAGATCAAATTTTAGATCGTTATCAATAACAATACCTATCAGTTTTGTGTAGGGTTCAGTAGAGATGACTGTGTTGTTCAGTAATGAGACAGAAAAAGGTAGTTTTGATATGTTGGTGAGCTGTAGGGAGAAACACTTGAAGTTTGGTTTTCTTTGAGTTGAGTAACAGTTGGATGGAAGTAAGCCAGTTTTTTACTGAGTGAAGGTTCTTTTGGGTGAAGGTATGGGTGTGTGTCATGTTGCCAGAGCAGGAGATGACTGTGGAATCGTCGGTGTATTGGATAACGGTAAAGAGGGGACAAGTAGAGTGGAGGTCATTAATAAAGGTGTTAAAAAGTAGAGGTCGAAGGATGGAGCCTTGGGGGACCCCAGTTTGAAAAGGTAGGAAGGGAGAGAGGTTTGACTGCCATTTCACAGCCTGGAATCCGTTAGTGAAGTAGGTGGAGAACCAAGATAGTGTAGAGTTAGAGAGGTTAAGTGTAGCTAGTTTGGATAAAAGTAGTTTGCGGGAAACAATATCGAAGGCTTTGGATAGGTCAAGAAACAAGCAGGAGGCTAACTTATTACTGTCGTGGGACTTTGTTCTTGAATGCCACTAAATCCTAAAGTATCTTACCTTGTACTTGTTAAAATTTTGTCTTACTTCCCCAACCTTTATTTACCTCCTGTGCACCCACCTCTTGCTTGTTACCCCTTATTTCTTTTTTAGTTAGTGTTAGTGTCACAACAGGTAGCACATAACACCTTTGGAGCAGAAGGTAGAATGACTGCTGTCACTGCAGTGCAGCATGGGGGGAGGGTGGTGCACTATTGAGTGCTGTCCTTTGGATGAGATGTTAAACTGAGGTCACACCTGCTTCAGTTGGTGGTAGCTCAGGTGGCTTTTAAAGATTCTACTGCACCTAAAGAAAAGAGTAGGGGTCCTTTATTTATATGATATATTATTTACATTTATATATATATATATATATATATATATATATATATATATATATATATACATACATATATATATATACATATATATATACTTAGTTTCACATAACTCTATACAATGTTTATAGGATTTTACTCAAAAACATTCACATAATTTCTTCTTTATACATTCCATTTTTTATCTTGATGTATTTTTCTTTAAACTAGATCCCACTCTTTATTCCATAACAACAATCTAATTTTATTTAATATCACTGATAAAATCCATTTTCCATTGAACATAATTTCATTTAATCTCTTATTCCAGATTACTCATATTACATAAAATAACTTTGTCTGTGCTTATCTTACATACTTTGTTTCTATTCTTATTATAGCCACATTCACTCATATCCATGTTTTTTTCATTACTAGTTTTTAATTCTGAAAAAAAATCTTCATATAATTTTTTCCATAATTTCTGTACTCTTTTACATTTTAGAAAACAAGTTCTGTGGTTCCTTCTTTAGCACACTACAGACATATTCCCTCAGTTTTTTAAAGGCATAGTTGCTTTTACTGGCAACTTCTTTATTCCCAATCTCCACAAAAAATCCTGACAGTCTACTTTATTACTATACCACTTATTTTATTTCATTCATAGCCATGTTTTTTTTTCATTTGGTAAATGTTTCCAAGGTTCAACATAATAATACTGCATCATTACATTCCCAAACCATATTTTTTGATCTTCTTAAAGTTGATCAGTCTTCAACTTCCACATTTGTATTTTTTCTCAATACTTTTTTATTTCTTCATTAATGCATTCTTTTTCCTCTTTTATTTCTTCTTAACTCTCCCTAAATTGTTTATATTTATACTTAAATGGTCTGGTAGTTCTCATTTTCTTCATTTATTCATCTAAACACTTCATATAAATTTAATGAAGATGTAAATATTACTAAATTTTATAATCTTAATCCTCCATCTTTGTGCATGTACACTCCTCTCAAGTTAATTTAATCTAGATCCCCATATAAAAGTGAATATAACTTCTAACATGTTTTTCACATCTTCTTGGAATCATATATACACCTAATAAATACATTTCCCCATTAATAGTGAATTTATCAAATCAGATGTTTTTTTTTTCTATATGATAATCTATATATTTCTCCACAGGCAACACATTTCTTTCAGTTCTTGTAACAAAGTTTCCCATTCTGTTTCACATATTGTTTTATTAGCAAACATTATTACCAATACTAAGATTTCTTTCACTGTAAACTGCATTCCTCCCATTTTATCTTATCCCCCAAACCTTTACTTCTGTCCTTATTTAATATCATACCTATTTCTTAAGCAATCTATCACTCAAAACATTGCTTTCTTCATCCACTAATTATTTTTAGTAATTATAACAATATCAACTGCATATGTCATTAAAACTGGAATAAGTACACCTGCTTTGTGTTATATACTTAGCATTCTTCATTTTACTATTCACTTTACACACTACCATATTCATAGCCAAAGCAAATACTATTCTTCTCAGAGGACATCCTTGCCTTTATCCAATGACTCACCCTTATTTCCTTACTTAACCATTAATCAAATTTCTTATCTTATTATTACTATATGCTGCCATACAAACTTTTTTAACTTTACCACTAAACCTGTATGTTTCTATTAATTTACAGAATGTCTTCTGTTCTACTGAATCAAATGTTTTAATAATATCGCCTACCACAAGCATCATTTTTCTATGTACAATATGATGCACCATTTCTCCTACTATCATTAATAATTCTTGGCATCCCTTCCCTATCATACCATATACATTTTCTTCCATTATATTTTCCATCTTATTTCCCAGTCTTTGTTGAATTATCCTCTCAAAAATGTTATAATCTGTATTACTTAGTACATCTAGTCTCCATTTCTTGATATCTTTTTTCATCTCTTTTCCAAATACATTTTAATATCCCACTACACAGTTCTTTTTAACAAAAAACCTTCATTCAACCACTCATTTAATCTGAACAACAGATGCTCTGCCATCCCATTAAAATTTAATATATTTCATTCCCTATTCCACCATGACCTGCTACTGAAACTATATTATATAGTCTAAAAACTTTACCTAATTCATACATGGTAACCTCCTTCAAAATTTTTATTTTCTTGATCTGAAAAATATTAAACTTTCCTTGTTTTATTAAAATATTTCTTTTTTTCTTTAAACATTGCTTCCACATAATGAACTACAGTTTCCATTATCTATTTTTGATTTCTTAGTATCTCTCCTTCCTTATTTTTATCCCTGTCATCACACTAGTCTTTTTCACAATCTTACCCAAATATGTTGATACTTCTTGCTTCTTTCCTTGTAATAAATATATTTGTTTATACAACAAATCTTGATCTTTTCATAATTTATTTTATATAAAACTCTTTCTTTTTCAAAATATCCAGACTCATTCCTTTCTAGCTTTTCAAACATATTTCTATATGTTTTTAGATATCTTTCTTTTTTCTATTTTTCTACTTCCCCTTTGCCATTTTTTTTAAAAAAAGTGTATTTATTTTAAATGTAATCCACCATTCTTACCAATTAATAAAACTGCTGTCATTGTAACATGATCTCTTCATAACAGTATGGTTTCTTCTTTTTCATTTTCATTCCAATATTTCTTGTTTATTCTTTTACCTATCTTTATATGTTTTTTACTTTCATATAACTCCATCCATGCTGTTAAATTATGCTGTAAACCTGTGACAAGTGCTTTCCCTTCTTCTATTCTTATTCTTTCAGACATTATAAAACAATCTATATCTGATTTAAGGACACCTCTTATATACATCCAGAACTTTCCATTCCAAGTAACCAACTTACCACATTTCATTACTTCAGACTTTTTATATCCTTTCCTATCATTTTCTTGATGCCTCTTAAATCACAATTAAAAATCTCCTGTTATTATAATACCCATATTTACTACATAACACAATAATTGTTGAAATACTCTCTCCTTTTCTTTGCACACAATATATGCATATAATTCTATATACTTTTTCTTGCCTTCTAACATCAATGATGGTTAATCTTCCCACTCTTACTAATATTACATCCATATCTTTACAGTTCTGATACATAATACTGTCATCCCTGAACATTCATTTCCCATATTCCATATTATATTTCTGTCCCATATATTTTGTTTGCAATCTACCTTCCTCCATAAGACATCTTATGCCTTCTAATACAATTATATCGATGTCATATGTATTACACCATTCTAAAATTCCTAGTCTTCTTAATATATTCTTATGCTATTTACATTTACTTAAAGAATTCTTAAATTATTACTCGCTGTATTCCTTAATTTAGGAGAAATCATTTAACCTTTTAATTTTCATTATACATTTCCTTTAAACCTTATTTTCCTATCTATCACTCTTCTTCCAATAATTATTTTTTTCCTTTCACTATTTTCCCATTTATATCTTTCTCATTACTAATTTCTGTCTCTTTTTTATCTTTTCTCCTCTTGCTCATTATTTTTTCATCTTTTCTTCTTCTATATTATCTTCAATTTAAATTTCCAATTATTTTTCAGTTTGTACTATACCTTCTGTTTTTTTTACTATCATTAACCTCTTTTTTTACTGTCCACCCATGAATGCTCAGTTTGTTGACATTATAACATTTTGCATTATGCCCTGTTTTCCCACATATATAACATTTTTTATCACCATTATTCACAAATTTTCCCACAAAAAATTACTTTGGTTGTCCCTAATATTTTACCCACCCCATTACCATCAACACTTGGAATGTGCACAATCTTTTCCATTTCCATCCTCAAAACAGCATTACAATCCCATCCCCCAGTCCATTGTTATAGACTTTTGAAATATCCATAACTTATTTGCAAACTTTTTAATGTCTTTTTACTCTCTTTTTCTACTTCTGTATGAAATTGTATATTGATTTTTTTGTTTCACAAAAAAGCTTTTATCACATAATTGTTCCATGGGTTATCATTTTGTCTCTTTTCGTAGTCACACAAAAAGCTCTCCTTTCCCTGAACAGACTCAAAAATAATGAAACAGAAAGTCTATGTTATTTATCAAAATAAAAGCTCTTGCTTCTTGTACCTTGACACCCAGAGGTAAAACTATAGTATCCCATACCTCATATCTGTTTAGCTCAATGTTCTTTTTGCTTTGTATTCTCACCACATACTTTCTTTTTGCACCATCATCTCTTCCATCTTTCTGTTCCTGCATACTCCTGACTGTCTTTGCATACAATACTTCACTGGTTCATGAATCCTTTTTATTATTTCCTCTGCCTCTTCATTGTGGATTTTATCCATTACTTCTCCCACGATATGTCTCTTCCATTTTCCAGTTCACTTTCTAACAGCATCTCCAGCAAAATATCATCCCGCAACGCTCTCGACTAGAGGGTTTTAACCACACACTCTTCCTTCGCTTTTAGCTCAAATTCAGCAAAGAAATTATTCTGAAACACTATTGCAATATCTTCCTGCTGCAAGCCGGCATTCGTCTTTGCTCTCTCCGTCAGCTTCTCTGTGCCGAGTGCCATCCTCCCAGCCATCACTGTGCCAGGATCAAAAAGTGCACATGTAATTGCAGCTAGCTATTCCATAATTACAGAATCAAATGAGTAGTTGAAGTTCCCCAATGCCATGGACAAATTTCCATTAGTAATAATACAACCTCAGGTCACCTGAAAAAAGGTGACTAGTCTAGTGGGACTAACCTGATCAGCCAAGGATAAATAAATAAACAAATAAATTGTGTCTATAATAACTGATTATTCACACCTGAGATTTCCAGCTCAATACTTCTACTACTTGTGGTAACCACCCATTAATCTGAATGCCCCTGGTATTAGTTTATTACACCAATCATTTACCTTGATTCCTTTCTTCCCACACCATCTATAATACCCCCTCCTTCAGTCCCTCTTCTTTCCATCTACTCTATTACCTCTCTTCATCACTTTCTCCATTTTCCTCATGTTCACAACAATATCCTGTTTACTACTCCCATCTCATTTTGTCCTCACTTGCCTGCTCAGATCTGCTACACTACCATTGTGCATCTTTTATATTTCAAACTATTTGCAATTTAAGAAGTTTCTACCCCATGTTTGTTGACTTCAGGTTTTCTCTACCCTTTTCCCAGGCAACAGTCAATACTCTGGTGCTCTGATAATCAGTGCACATTTCATCTACCCATATTCACACATACTTTCTAGCACCTCATGGACATGAATAACAGTAGCAATTATAGCAGCATCAAACCTAACAGAGCTTCTTCCTGTTTTGCTTTATTCCAGGGCCCTCACATTATCTGTCTTATTCAGTTCAACTGTCAAAATCTGACTTAAATGCCTGTTGTAAGATAAATAAGAGCTAAGTTGCTGCAGCAAAGACATCATCAGATCATGAAGATTTGAAAAAGGCAACAGAAGTTGAAACAGATCCAGTGGAATGTGCTCTTGGTTTGGTTGGTTGAGATAATCCTTTTGAATTATAAGCAAAATGAATAGATGAATCTGAGAGAGACACCTAGACAAAGTGAGTTTAGAGACTTTGGATCCCAATTTGGTTTCAGAATAAGATACAAACAGCCGATCATCTTTCTGTAAAGACTTTATTTGTTTTCCAGAACAGAGCACTGATCTCCATGGAGCTTTTTCAGATTTAGCCCAGGAGTAATGTCTGGTAACGTGACTTGCTCAGAGTCACACAGTAAGGCAATGTAAGCTGAGAGAATCAACCCCTGTAGCACTAGACCACAGGAAACCATCTTATTAACAGTCCTTAATCCTCTAAGCCAGCTGCCAGACAAAACAGGCTTTGTGTGTACAAATAAAATCTAGGTTGACATTGAACAACTAAGTATGCAAAATGTATTCACCTTTGTTTGAAGAGTTAGGGGAAAAAAGCAAGTAAATGTATAAGTTGGCTAAATCTTCACTCTGTGGCTACCTTAGGCACAAAGCTAGTCTTAAGTGTGACAGAGACTCTATCTTGGTGGAATATCAAATAAGGATGTTTAAAGGACAAGGCCTGATAGGGCAGCCGTGGTGGTGCAGCGGTTAGGGTTGCCACCTCACAGCAAGAGGTTCTCCGGTTCTATCCTCGGCTGGGGTGCCTTCTGTGAGGAGTCTGCATGTCCTCCCTGTGGTCACCTGGGTTTTCTCCGGGTGCTCTGGTTTCCTCCCACATCCCACAGACATGCTGTAGGTGGATTGGACACTCTAAATTGGTCCTAGGCGTGAGTGCCTGCATGTGTGTGCCTTCTGTGGAAGGCTGGGTGCCGGGCTGACAACTTGACACCGTAAAACTCCACTGCCAATGATGAGCAGACAGGTGATCTGCTGTGGCGACCCCTAACCGGGAGAAGCCAAAAGAAGAAGAAGAAGAAGAGGACAAGGCCTGATAATCAGACGTTCATTTAGCTGAGGTTAAAGTAACTAAAACATTTTTTTTTCCAAGAAGGAAACTTTAATTCAATACTAATGGCAGGCTGAAAGGGAGGCTGCACAAAAGCTTGCAATTTCAAGTTTATAACCCAAACAGGAGTTGGGCCTTTTTAAAGCAGGTCTCAAAAGAATGCTGCCCTTTAGAAAAGCTTTAGAAACTTTCAGAGATAGTACAGATGAATTAAGTATTCTCATGTGAAAATTGGAAGTAGTTGCTAAATGAAACTTAATAGTAGAATAGCTGGCATTAGAATGAGAGAGACCTTCCAAGAAGTCTAGAATACAAGGAAAAAAGGCAGAAAAAACAGTTAAGCCCACTCTTCACAAAACGCATTGAAAAGATTTTTTTTCCATTTGCTCTTGTAAACAGTCTTCTGTGAGGTAGCATGAATGCAAACCACTTTAGAAGGTAGTGAAGGATGTTTGGCCATTGCTTCAATTGGAGTAAGTACACAAGTTAGTTTGAGGGACTTAATGTCCAGGTGATGCTTGCCAGATGGGTGAGACGGTAGATCTGTAAGGTAATACAGGATACAAGGATGTCATAGAACATGAAGCCATGGGTAAGGGAACCAGACTTGGGATCAGAATGGGGCAGTGAAAATTACTTTTGCCTTGCACATGTAAGCCGTCTGTAAAAACTTTATCAGTGGAACTGGTGGGTATGCTCAAAGGAGACCAGGTGGCAAAGTATGGACAAGAATGTTCCTTGGTGACTGTCCCTGTTGTAAGCCGAAGACAAAATATCGGATGCACTTCATATTGATGGGAAGTGCAAAAAGGCTGCAGCAATGTTGGCTCTAGAGTCTGAAAATTTTTGTTGCCACTGTACAGCTTGGGGACCACTCAAGAGGCATGGGATTAGAGGGATTCAGCTTATCCCCTAGAATACTGCACTAACATGGTATCTGCTTTGCTTTAAGAAAGCACTGAGAAGATATTTTCATGTTATCATAGCTTCTCGACGTAGCAGATAAAAGTGGTTTCCCTCCCGTTTGTTGATGCACCAGACCAGAAAAGTGATGCCTCTGTGGACAGAAATCACACTGTTGATGGAAGTCTTGAAGAGCCTGCAGTGCTACAATGCTAAGACAGCCATCATCTCCAAAACAGTGACATGAAGATGGGCCTCCTGATTGGTCTTTGGTCCTTGAATCAACCTCCCTTCAAAATGCCCCTCATCCCAATGGAGTCTCATCTGTAGTCACCATGGCCACAGAAAGATGAAGGACTGGCGGGCATCCTTGCACTACCTTTCACCTTTAAATTCATTTTTTAAACCTTATTTTCCTATCTTTCATGCTTCTTCCAACAGTTATTTTCTTACTTTCACTATTTTCCCATTTATATCTTCCTCATTACTAATTTCTGACTCTTTTTTATCTCTTCTCTGTCTTCTTGCTCTTTATTTTTATCTTTTCTTCTTCTATACTATCTTCAATTTTAATTTCCAGTTCTTTTTCACTTAGTAAAAAGAGCACAGGGAATAGAACAATTTATCATTAACCTCTTTTTTTTACAGTCCACCCATAAATGTTCAGTTTGTTGACATTATAACATTTTGCATTATGCCTTGTTTTCCCACATATAAAACATTTTTTATCACCATTATTCACAAAATGTCCTTCTTTCCCACAAAAAAAATGACTGGTTCTCCTCAGTATTCTATCCCACCCCTATTACCATCAACATTTATAAAACTTGGAATGTACACAATCTTTTCCATTTCCATCCTCAAAACAGCAATACAATCCCATCCCCCAGTCCATTGTTATAGACTTTTGAAATATCCATAACTTCTTTGCAAACATTTTTAATGTCTTTTTATTCTCTTTTTCGACTTCTGTATGAATCTGTATGCAGGTTATTTTTTTGTTTCATAAAAAAGCTTCTATCACATAATTGTTCCATAATTTATCATTTTGTCTCTTTTCACAGTCACACAAAAAGTTCTCCTTTCCCTGAACACTCTCAAAAATAATGTCACAGAAAGTCTCTTATTTATCAAAATAAAAGCTCTTACTTCTTGTACCTTGACACCCAGAGGTAAAACTATAGTATCCCATACCTCGTATCTGTTTAGCTCAATGTTCTTTTTGCTTTGTATTCTCACCACATACTTTCTTTTCGCACCATCATCTCTTCTATCTTTCTGTTCCTGCATACTCCTGACTGTCTTTGCATACAATACTTCATTGGTTCATGAATCCTTTTTATTATTTCCTCTGCCTCTTCATTGTGGATTTTATCCATTATTTCTTCCCACAATATGTCTCCTCCATTTACTGATTCACTTTGTAACAGCATCTCCAGAAAAATATCATCCCGCAACCCTCTCAACTGGAGAGTTGTAACCATACAGTCTTCCTTTGCTTTTGGGTCCAATTTGGCAAACAAATTATTCTGAAACACTATATAAAAATATTCCTGCTGCAAGCTGGCATTCTCTTTTGCTCTCTCCGTCAGCTTCTCCATGTTGAGCGCCATCCTCCCAGCCACCACTGTGCCAAGATCAGGAAGTACACATGTAATTGCAGCTAGCTTTTCCACAATTCCAGAATCAAATGAGTAGGGGAAGTTCCCCCATGCCATGGCCAAATTTCCCCTAGTAACATAAATACCACCTCAGGTCTCCTGAAAAAATGCAACTAGTCCAGTGGGACTAACCTGGTCAACCAAGAATAAATAAATAAACAAATTTTTTTTGTCTATAACAACTGATTATTCACACTTGAGATTTCCAGCTCAGTACATCTTGCGCTAACTACCCATTAATCAGTATACCCCTGGTATTAGTTTGTATATTAAACCCATTAATTTACCTTGATTCCTTTCTTCCCACATCATTTATAATACCCCCCTTCAGTCCCTCTTCTTTCTTAGTCTGCTCTACTACCCCTCATCACTTTTTCTGTTTTCCTCATGTTCACTTTTCTCATCACAATATCCTGGTTATTACTCCCAGCTCATTTTTTTCCTCAGTTGCCTGCTCAGATCTGCTACACTACAATTGCGCATCTTTTACATTTTAAACTATTTGCAATTTAAGAAGTTTCTACCCCATGTTTGTTGACATTCAGTTTTCTCTATCTTTTTCCCAGGCAAAAATCAATACTCTGGTGCTCTGATAACCAGTGCACATTTCATCTACCCATATTCACACATACTTTCTAGCACCTCATGGATATAAATAACAGTAGCAATTATAGCAGCAACAAACCTAACAGAGCTTCTTCCTGTTTTTGCTTTACTCCAGGACCCTCACATTATCTGTTTTATTCAGTTCAACTGTCAAAGTCTGACTTAAATGCCTGTTGTAAATCAAATAAGAGCTGTTAGAAATCTGGATTTCTAATAAATATTTGAGCAAGGAAGCAGTAGCACAATGAAAGTCATATATTTACAACAACACTAGATCCTTGTTGTATCTCTCCATCAATTTCAACAGTTGACCTATCAATCTTGTGGTAGATCCGAGACAGCAAGAACTTCAGAGCTTATAAACAATGTCCAGATCCCACAATGCCCATTACTGGCAGAACTGCTTCAGATTAAATTCGCACTAAAACAAATGGGAATAACACTGGGAAGAGAAACCCAAAAAGGGAACAATAGTGGTCAATAAATGTGCCCCAGGAAAGCTTCAGGCTTTGCCCATTATGATCCCCCAGAAACAAAGCAAAGGATATTACAGAAATTTGGATTTCTAGGAGGGCAGGAAGCTGTGATGGACAGAGGGGGACAACAAAAGTCCTAGTATTATAGTAAGTACATAACTCTTGTATCTATGTTGCCCCTCCACCCATCTCCACAGTTGGGGCACAGTCCCCAACTACCAAAATCTCAGGTGACATCATGGCAGGATACCTTTTGTGTACAGTGGAACCAAAGGGTGCTCTGGATCTGAAATTGAGATCAGTCTGTAATGCTCGACAAAGGTGTACATGTTTTGAAAAAGACAACAGAAGCAGAAACAGATCCAGTAGAAAGTGCTCTTGGTTTGGTTGAGAGAGATAATCCTTTTGAATTATAAACAAAGAGAATAGATCAATCTGAGAGACACCTAGTCAAAGAGAGTTTAGAGACTTTGGATCGCATTTTGGTTTTAGAATAAGATACAAACAGCTGATCATCTTTCTGTGAAGAGTTTATTTATTTGTATTTGTTTTCTAGAACAGAGCACTGATCTTCATGGACCTTTTTCAGATTTAGCCCAGGAGTTATGCCTGCTTAAGTGATTTGCTTAGAGTCACACTGTAAGGCAATGTAAGCTGAGAGACTCAACCCCTATACCACTAGTCCACAGGAAACATCTCATTAACAGCCCCTTAATCCTCTAAGCCTTCTGCCAGACATAACAGGCTTTGTGTGTACAAATAAATTCTGGGTTGACAGTGAACAACTAAGGTATGCAAAATGTATTCACCTTTGTTTGAACAGTTAGGGAAAAAGGCAATTAAATGTATAACTTTGTTAAAGCCTCACTCTGTGACTACCTTACGCACAAAACTAATCTGAAGTGTGACAGACTCTATCTTGACTGAATATTAAATAAGGGTGTTTAGAGGACAAGGCCTAATGATCAGATGTTCATCTAGCTAAGGCTAAAGCAACTAAAAACATGTTTTTTTTTTCCCCAAGAAGGACATTTTAATTTAATAATAATGGCAGGTTGAAAGGTCTCAAAAGAATGGTGCCCTTTCGAAAAGCTTTAGAAATGTTCACAGATATTACAGATGAATTAAGTATTCTCATGTGAAAACAAGAAATAGTTGCTAAATGAAACTTAGTAGTAGAATACCTGGCACTAGAATGAGAGAGACCTGCCAAGAAGTCTAGAATACAAGGAAAGAAGGCAGAAAATCAGTCAAGTCCATTCTTCACAACTCGCATTGAAAACTTTTTTTTTTCATTTGCCCTTGTGGGGAAATCCAGGATACAAGGATGTCATAGAATATGAAGCCATGGGTAAGGGAGCCAGACTTGGCATCAGAATGGGGCAGTGAAAATTACCTTTGCCTTGCACATGGAAGCAGTCTGCAAAAGCTTTGTTATCAGTGGAACTGGTGGGTATGCATAAAGGAAACCAGGTGGCAAAGTTTGGAAAATAATGTTCCTTGGTGACTGTCCCTGTTGTAGGACGAAGACAGAATATCTGATGTACTTCAAATTGATGGGAGGTGCAAAAAGGTTGCAGCAATGCTAGCTCTAGCGGCTGAAAATTTTTGTTGCCACTGTATGGCTTGGGGACCACTCAAGAGGCATGAGATTGCAGGCAGTCAGCTTATCCCCTAGAATACTGCACTGACTTGGTATCTGCTTTGCTTTAAGACAGCACTGAGAAGACATTTTTATGTTATCATAGCCTCTCGATTCGATGCAGCAGATAAAAGTAGGTCCCCCCTGTTTGTTAATGTACCAGACCAGAGAAGTGATGCCTGTGTGCACAGAAATCACACTGTTGACGGAAATCTTGAAGAGCCTACAGTGCTAGAATGCTAGGACAGCCCTCATCTCCAGAACACTGATATGAAGATGGGCCTCCTGATTGGTATTTGTTCCTTAAATTAACCTCCCTTCAAAATGCCCCTCACCCTAATGGAGTATCATCTGTAGTCAGTATGGCCATGGAAAGTTGAAGGACTGATGGACATCCTTGCACTACCAAGGAGAAGTCATCCACCAAGAAATGTGATGATGACACAGGGAAGATATTTTGACTGGATAGTGAACAGCATGACTAAACAGTGACCACCACACCTAAAGGGGGTCCACTGCAGAACTTTCAAAAAATCTTGCATGAAGGAAAATGTTACTGAAGCTGCATTGGATCAAAGTAAACAATGCATCAGAGAAGCTGGTGATTTCAGAGCAGTGATAACCTCTTCAGCTTGCAAATAAAGGGAAGTCAGCCTTGACAAGTGTTTCAGCTTGCAAATAAAGGGAAGTCAGCCTTGACAAGTGTAGCTTTGCAATATGTAATACTGCATCAAGATGGCAACCAAACAGGGACTTCTAAGATGGCTGCCCACTGACTAACAACATAACTTCAGCTCTCTCAATGTGAAAACAGAAACTGAGGAAAAAGGAGTGCCATTGAAAATGATTTTGGTAAATTTCAGTTACTAGCTAGTAAATACACTGCCTGGATGTCAGCAAAAAAGACATTTTGGAAAATCTGAAAGAAATCAACCAGAAAAGGTGACTAGAAACTAGTGTCTGGGAAGGATTCTGCAGCTGTTTAGCAAAATCAGTTCAAGCTTCAACTTTGGTTCAAGGGATGGCTTCCAGTAAGTTAGAGAAAAATTGATATAATAAACTCGGAGGAGATTAAAAAAAATAAAATGCTAGGAGGACTAGAAATGTAACTCATCAATACATAGCCTGACAGAAATGTAATGTTTGTCCTAATGGTTCTGTGTATATAATTCTTGATAGACGTTTGTATATAGTTTTGTTTTATTTTGTTACATATTGTTGAATTATTGTTGGAATATGTAAAATCAAATAAAAACTTAAATAAAATATTGAAGGAATATATAAATTCAAACAACAAAAGCCTTGAAAAATAGAATAAACTTTAACTTCAGGGTTCTGCAACCTGCGGCTAGGGAGCCGCATGTGGCTCTTTCACCCCTCTGCAGTGGCTCCCTGTAGCCTTTGAAAAATAATGGCCACTGTACCGCACAAAACACACACAAACCAGTGATTGAGCGACAGACTTTAAATATTGCTCTTAGAAACTTGCTAGAATAACACTGTTTCTGTTGCCATACATTCCACACACAGAGTGATCAAGCAATCCCCTGGCAGCAGCAAAATCTCCTAAAAGGTTTCCTTACCTCTCAAAGTCTTACTACAAGAAATCTGGACAAAGCCACAAATAAAGGGGAACAAAGGAATAAAAATAGGGACTGACTTTAAATATTGCTCTTATGAGCTTAGAAACTTGCTAGAACAACATGTTTTTTTTTTTACATGCATTTTCCACACACACACACACACACACACACACACACACACACACACACACACACACACACACACACACACACACACACACACACACACACACACCCCCCTTTCAACTGTCCAGATTTTTGCAGAATATACTGACTTTTGCCTCATATGTTTGGTCTGTTTCTCATAAAATTGTGGTTTTCTGGCAAATCATTCAGGGCTGAAGTAAAAAAAAATACAGAAATTTGAGCTTCAGACTTTGTATCCTTCAGAAAATTAATGCTAATGCAAAATCGGTTATTCTATCAACTTTCTAAGTTTGTAAGAGCAATATTTTTGGGCCTTTGTGCCCCACTGTTTATAGCTTTGTCCAGATTACTTGTTCTAAGAGGTTGAGAGATATACATACAAACAAACACACACACATACACACAGCGATAAAGCAATCCCATCAAAGGAAGAAATACAGGGAAGGATTTTAAATAATGCACTTATAAACTTGGTTCTTTTATATTTAGTATAATTATATGTAAAACATATGCTGTGTTATCTTCATTTTAGGGGGTCAAATAGGTTTTGTGACTCCCGATGAATTTTATTTGGTGGGAGAGGGGCCAAAATGGCTCTTTTGATACTGAAGGTTGCAGACCCCTGAACTAGACTTTCAAAAGAACTGATAAAACAGAAAAAAACACAGGGTGCCATGAAGAAAAAGGATGAATACGATGTTTTTCAACAAATGTTTAAAAATAGTAGCAATAGAAGGCAGAGCAACGCATGTGGAGAAAAAAATGAGATTTTCTGCTGCACCAGACAAACAAGAAAAAAAATTGTATTAATTTTATGAAAGTAGAAATAACCAACTGGACTGGAGTTGCACAGCAGAATTTGTCAAATGAAAGGGAACAATGAGTGCATGGTCCAAACCTGGCCATGAGAAAGCAGCCAAAACCTACCTGCAGAAAGAATTGATTCTGACAAAACTGTGGCAGAAGGGCAAAGTATTAACAAATGGAAACAGCAGAGTGTTTATAGAAAATGATTATTCAATGTGCACCAGGCAGAAGAAAAGCAAATTTATCCCAACAATCAGGGAATGTCGAAACATATGTGTTAGATTCAAGCTGCTGTATCCAGCCATCTTCAAAGTGTTTTTTTTTCCCTGGAGGATCAAAGTAATTTTTTGACAAAGAACAGGCTAAGGAAGGAATAAAGTTTATCCAACACAAAATGAGTCAGCAAGCAGAACAGGACTCTGCTTCTCATTCTTTTGATGGTAAGATTCATAGACCGACTTTGCCAGTGAAACCTTTTCCAATGTTCCAAAGGAAAATTCTTGAGAGAGAGAAAAAAGCACAGAAGTTGACTAGCAGAATCACTACACTGGACTTGAACCAAGGTCTTGTGTTGGGAGATGCAGATGCACAGGAAGAAGACCAGCAACTATGAAATTAGTGAATAAATTGAAGACTATAAAGCATCTTGTCACATTTGTGAAATATGGTTTAAAAAGAAAAAGTGGCTGAAAAACACTGGAGATTTGTTGACTTTGTTAAAATTGTAGGTGGACTGTAAAGCATATGCCCTGCTTCATATCATTAATGTTTAGAAGAACACAAAAAGGGGGAAAACTAACTAAGTAAATTTTTTTTGTTTTTATTTGTATTGTACAACACATTTCATGATACAAACTGCATATTATATACAATAAAAGTTTTATGTAGTGTGTGGTCAGGGGTACTTTAAATGTGGGGGAGTCTTTTCAGTGACCGTTGTGTGTATTAAAGATACACAAGTACTTTTTTAGTTGTAAGAAATATAGGTTTTACAGTACAAAAAGAAAGCAAGGATGGACAAAAGCGAGTTTAATGTTCATATGCTGTGATCTTGGGCTGGTGGGGTGGGGTAGGGCATAAAAGTGCACTGATTCTACTATATATAGCATCATGATTTTTTCTCTTTTCATTTTACAAGAGTGAATGTCTAGGTTACTACCTTTGGCTCAAGCTGTAAACTGGTGTTTTTATAAGCATCTAGGCTTCAAAAATAAGAAAATGATGAAAGCCATGAAAATGCTAAGCTTCTTACAACTGCAAAGATATTAGCTTGTTTGTTTTCCATCGGCAAATTTTTAGTTGAGTTGAGATATCTACAGCTGAGGGCAGCTATACATTCTTTTCTGGGAGAAATTTACAAAGACTCATTGCTGAGTACATTTCCATGGAGAGAAGCTGTGTGCAAGTGGAAACAGTTAATCTTGAGAATCCTCAGTATTCTTTGCTGAGGGAACTGCAAAATTTAAAGGTAGAATGGCAAACAATTCAGTGAAAAGATTAAGTGTTTAATTATGGGAAATGAATAGGAGGTAACAACCTCACTAGCAGCTTTAATAGTTGAATACACTTAATACAGCAGTGTACAATTTAGATTTATTAACAGATAGCCAGTGCATTTTCCTGAGGGCTAAAATTTAACTTTTTCTGAAAGCATGCAAGCTGTTTTTCATATCTGTGATGGGAAGAGAGAAGAAAAAAACAAGACAACAATCTGTGTAAGTGGGAGCACAGGCTGTAGCATGTGCTTTAGTATGGCTAATCTTAATTTTAAATTTGGTAATTCCTGCAGGTGCAGCCATCTGTTTAGGCCAATTATTCCCTTCTGGAGAGTTAAACTTAATTTTTGAAAATTTGAATAATCTGTGTTTTGTTCCAAGCTAATAGGGGATGGGTGTGTTTTGTACTTAGTTTTTTATTTGAGGGTTTTCATTAAAACAAAAAGTCTTGAAAAATGTGACATAGGTTCAAATGGAGAACAGAAGAAACAATTGTACAAAAGATCAGCCTGCCAAACATTGCTATAAGCATGTAACTGAATATTCAAAAAAAATAACAAACATCATGTACAATAATTGGAAAAAAGAAGTTATGTACTCACCATAACGTTCCATCTGAGTAGATACTTCATTTGTCTGCAACCTGTGGGTGTCGGATCCGACCTCGGATCCGATCCGGCAGCTTTCCAAGCTCCAAGATCTGAGCTCCTAGCTCCTCCCCCTACCCATAATCCCCTACTACCAACCACATTACCTCAGATCGTTTTTTTTTTTGCCTCACCAACTCGAGACAGAAACCAACTCCGAATTATCAGAAAAAATTCCCGAGGTTCGGGGGATGGCAGGGGGGGGGGTCGGTTGCAGACAAATGAAGTATCTACTCAGATGGAACGTTATGGTGAGTACATAACTTCTTTATCTGAAGTAGTTACTTTATTTGATCTGCAACCTGTGGGACAGAGTCCCCAGCTAACCTATAAGAACCTGGGTGGTCCTTACGGAAGGATATTCCGAAGCACCGCGGAGCCAAAAGAAGCCCTGCTCCTGGATATCATATCCAGTTTGTAATGAGAAATGAACATATGAGATGAGGACCAGGTAGCTGCTGAACAAATATCATCTACTGGAACCCTAGACCAAAAGGCTGTTGAGGTAGCTATAGATCTTGTGGAATGAGCACGGACGCCAACCGGAGCTGGATGAAGTGTATCCCAGCATAATGCACTGACAGATCCAATTTGCTACAGTCACTTTAGCAATTGCCTTGCCCATGGCTGACTTTGCATAAGAAACAAACAACTGGTCCGACTTGCGAAACTCTCTAGTCCTGTGCAAGTAAAAACGCAGTTGTCTGTGTACATCCAATCTGTGCAACGTGTATTCGCCTTTGTTGTGAAAATTTGGGAAAAATACAGGAAGATTTATTGATTGATTAATGTTTGATTCTGTAGCCACCTTAGGTAGGAAAGACGGATTAGTCCTGAGGGACACCCAATCTTTGTGAAAGATAAGGTACGGAGGTTTGATACACAGAGCTTGTAATTCTGAAACCCTCTTGGCTGAAGTAATAGCCACTAAGAAAGCCGTTTTCCAAGATAAGAACTTCAATGGAACCGAGGCCGCAGGCTCAAAAGGTGGTCTCGTTAAGGCTTGTGAGACCAGAGTGAGATCCCACGGGGGAACCACAGTCTTGACAGGTGGTTTCAAAAGAAAAACACCTCTTAAGAAGGTTTTGCACAACTTTGTAGATGCTAAGGAGCCTATGCCGTCCCCCACGTGAAAATGGGAGATGGCCACCAACTGCACCTTGACTGTGGAGGCACTTGCTCCCTGTCTAAAAAGCAGGGAAAGGAAGTCCAGAATAGTCGGAATAGGGACAGTAAATGGGTCCAATTCTTTATCTTTGGCCCAGATGGAAAAACGTTTCCATTTGCTGTTGTAAAGTTTTCTGGTAGATGGTTTATGAGCCGCCACCAGAATGGCCTTAACAGGGGATGAGATACCGGAGAGTCCTAGCCATTAATGGAACTGGATCAACCAAGCAGCAAGTTTGAGATTGACCAGGTTTGGGGTATGGCATCTCGCTGGGTGCGAGATTAGGTCTGGACTGGGATCCAGAATCCATGGGGGAGCTACACTGTGAGACTGCAGAAAGGGGAACCAGATCTGTCGAGGCCAGAATGGGGCTATGAGGATAACTCTGCTCCCCAACCGACAGGCTTTCTGGATGATTTTCATCATAAGTGGGAGGGGGGGATAAGCATAAAGGAGTCCGGGAGGCCAAGCATGGACTAGAGCGTCTCTGGGGGTCTCCCCTCTGGGGGAACTATCGCGAAGTACTCGCTGCATTTTGTGTTTAAAGGAGAAGCGAAAAGGTCGCAGCGAGGCTGACCCCATTTGTGGAAGATATGCTTCACAACAGACGGATTCAGAGACCACTCGTATGGAGTGAGGAACACTCGACTTAGCTTGTCCGCTAATATGTTGGACCGTCCCGGAATGTGCGTTGCTATCAGAAAGCGGTTGGTGGAAATTGCCCATTCCCACACTCTCATGGCTTCTCGACACAGGGGATAAGATCTGGTCCCTCCTTGTTTGTTTATATACCAGACTACTGACATGTTGTCCGTCTGGATTGCAATAGTCCCTAGGGGAAGAAGGTCGTGGAGAGCTTGCAACGCCAAAAGTACCGCCCTCATCTCTAGGACGTTGATATGCAATGCGGTCTCTAGGGAAGTCCACGTGCCTTGAACGGATCTGCCTGAACAATGCCCCCCCCATCCGTGGTCAACGTGGCTTTGACCGGGGGAATCACAAAGGACCTCCCTTCTCTGAGTTCCTGTGCCTGTAACCACCACAGAAGGGAGTCCCTGCACACCCTGCTCAGGGGGATTGGCATGCATAACGGGTGGATCGACAGGGACCATTGGACTTGAAGGGTCCATTGTAGTATGCGCATTCGCAGACGGGCATGAAGAGAGAGACCGATCGCTGCTGACATAGACCCCAGTGCCCTCAGGACTAACTCCGCTGGAGGAGCAGGGCTCCGAAGAAGGGCTAACACCTGAAACGACAAGCTGTTCAGCCTGACTGACGTTAGAACAACTCTGGAGATTCGTGTATCTAACCTGGCCCCTATGAATTCTAGGGCTTGAGTGGGGCACAGGCAAGATTTTTGCTCGTTCACTGAGATGCCTAGGTTGTGGGCCAGAGACAGAGCATAATCTCTCGCCACACAGAGCTGATGCCTGTTGGTCGCGGTGAGGAGCCAGTCGTCTAGGTAAGGGAAGACCTGAATGCCCTGGAGTCTCAGGTGGGCTGCAACCACTGCCATGACCTTGGTGAACACTCTGGGGGCTGAGGTGAGGCCGAATGGAAGAACCCTGAATTGATAATGACTGGCTCCGAGCCGGAAGCGGAGGAACCGCCTGGATCATCTGTCCATTAATATGTGGTAATACGCATCCTTGAGGTCTAACGAGCACATCCATTCGTTCTCCCGCAGAAGGGGGAGAATTGATTGGAGAGTGACCATCCGGAACTTTTCCTTGGGTATGAACAGGTTCAGGGCGGAAAGATCTAAGATAGGTCTGAGGTCCCCCGTTTTCTTTGGCACCAAAAAGAACCTGGAGTAATAACCCAATCCGGACTGATCTGGGGGGACGGGTTGGATGGCTCTTTTTCTTAGCAGCTTTGAAATCTCCAAAGCCGCTGCCTCCCTCTGATCGGGTGGGACATCGGGGAGATGTCTGGATTTGGGGGGAAGGTTTATAAATGGAATAGAGTAACCTCTGGATATAATCCGGAGCACCCATCGATCTGTTGTAAGGGACTCCCAGTTTGACAGGTGCTCCGACAATCGCCCCCCGACTGCCTCCAGAGAGGGACAGTCGGGCAAGCTGTCAGGGCTGTTGCGCGGGTCTGTCCGAGAAAGGTTCTCTAGACCCGAAATTACGCGGCCCCCCTCTGCCTCTGGGCCGGCGTCCACCTTGTCCTCCTCTGCCTCTAGAGGACGAGTGGTCCGCAGCAGGATGGGATTGCTGAGACTTACAGAACCACAGCTTCTTTTGTCCCCTCTGATTCCTGGAGAAGGATCTTTGGGGATTAGAGAAGCGGACTCAGACGTCAGACAGCGTCTTCCCATCCTTTTCGCTTTGGACCAGCATGTCGCGAACAGTTTTGCCAAACAAGGCAGAACCGTCAAAAGGGGCGTTCGCGAAGGACGCCTTGAAGGGGTCCGTGAAGTCGCACAGACGGAGCCAGGAGAGACGACCCCAGCTCCGCTAGCTCTAGCGGCTCCCTCCGTTGCATGGGAGAGAAGCCACATAGACGTATTGGAGATGGATTTTAGAGTGGCCATTTGAGTCTCAAAAACCTTTTTGTCTGGGACCGACATGGACTCCGGGGGGGCTGCAGCGTATTCTTTAATCAAGTCTCGCTGTAGCCTAATGGTATGTGCCATACAGTTCAGCGCCCTTATGGAAAAGGTCGCTGAAGCAAACATCCACTTCCCAATCCAGTCAAGCGCTCGAGATTCCTTATCCGGCGGGTGAACCGAAGAACTCTCCTGCGCAAGTTCTTTCTTGGTGGCCGCCGCCACCAACATAGCATCAACGGGGGTTCCTTTGGCCCAAGACGGTCTATCTGTGGGTGGGCTAAGGACTTTATCGGGGCGCCTAGGGATTGGCTCCACGGTGTCGGGCTCCTTCCAAGCCCTGGTGGTAATTAAGTCCACGAGGGGGTCGGCCGGAGGGGACACCCAGGAGGTAGATGGGCCTGCCTCAAAGGCCTCCAGGAACATGGACTCATCAAGGGAGGGCTTTTGGGCTGACCACCACCCTCTGATACGCAACATTTCCATGATGTCTCCAAAGGAGACATCTTCAGGGGGTGACTTTGGGGAACCCTCCGTATCATCCAAGTCTGTGTCTGTAGTAACGGACTCGGGGGAGTCCAGGTGCCTCCTTTTGCACCGATGTTTCCGAGAGATCTCCTAGGTGGGACTGTCCGAAGAGGGCTCATCCACGGGTTGTTGTTCCTCCACGGGAACTAGCTGGAGGGCTTGGGCAGGCTGTCCAGATGGACGGATGATGGAAGACAGACCCTCGTACAGTGGGGGTACGGGTGGATCCGAAGCCCGGGTCGGGGATCTGGAGGACCTCGACAGTACCCTCTCCACTACCTCAAAAGCCGAAGGAGAGCCACTCTCGCCAGCCTCTGAGAGCAATCTCCTCGGATCCGAGGGTGGGATCGGGGCCGATGCAGTCGGCGCCGAGGCAGAGGTGTGCTCCGACGCCAACAGCGCCGGAGACACAGCAACTCCTACGGATCCAACGCTCAGCCCTCGGCCCCGAGAGCTCGGGTCCGACAAGCTCGAAGGTATAGTCGGCGTCGAAGAGACCACAGCTATCGGCGCCGACAATTCCCCGGGTCCGAAAGGGCCTGGATCCGATGACTCTGAGACCCGAAAACGAGTCGGAGAAGGAGTGAACGGGGCAAATATGGGGGCTGCACTCCCCCCCCAGAGGGGGGTGGGAGGCAAGAGCATCCCCATCTGCATTTGGGTCTGTAAGAACCGACGCATCATCCGATCCATATCCGCTTCGGAGATGCTTCGGATTGACCTACATGAAGTAGTAGAGGCGGGCCGGGAGGGCCGCCTCGAAAATCTCGAGGGAGACCTATCCTCCTTCTCCGGCTCCGGTGAAAAACAGGGCGAATGGCGCCGAGAGGAGGGGGATCCGGAGACCCTCGAGGGAGACTTAATCAGTTTCGCTGGCGGAGCCGAAGGATGAGATTCGGCCCACCTTTTGTGGGACTTATGTCCTTCCTTATCCTTGTGCCTCTTCTCTTTAAGGGAAGAGGCACTAGTCTCCCCAGAGCTCATACCCGATGAGGGAGGTTGAGTCCCGGGTAGGGCTAAGGGGATAGACGGTGCCGAAGCTGCCGAAGCAGCTGGAGCCCGAATGGGAGAGGAAGAAGAAGCCGACTCCTGGGGGAGCTTTCCCGCCAGGATCAGCTTGTTCTTCCTATCCCGAAGTGCCCGGGGGTTAAAGGCCGCGCAGATCTGGCAGGCCTCTGACAAATGGGTTGCCCCCAGGCACAAAACGCACTGAGTGTGGCCATCAGCTGGAGAAAGCTTGTGGCCACACTCAGTACATTTAGAAAAAATGGCCTTAGGCCCTTCAGACATCCTTCACACACACACCCAAACACTAGGAGGGGGAGGGGAGTGAAGATAAGTTAGTAATTAATTTAACAGAAAAGGGACCAAAACTAGCACAAGAAGCAGAAAAGGGAACTAACACACACACAACGACAACTTTGAATGAAAAAGTTGGTTTAAAATCAGCAATGATCTCACCCAGCCAGGAGCTCTTCACAAGGAAGCTTCTTCAGCAGCGGCAAAAAATGATCTGAGGTAATGTGGTTGGTAGTAGGGGATTATGGGTAGGGGGAGGAGCTAGGAGCTCGGATCTTGGAGCTTGGAAAGTTGCCGGATCGGATCCGAGGTCAGATCCGACACCCACAGGTTGCAGATCAAATGAAGTAACTACTTCAGATTAACAGCTTTTTATCATGATGGCTATGCTATCCACGTTATCCTAGAATGTGAATGGCCTTAAAGGTATAGATAAAAAGGAAAGACTATTGAATTATATTATGAAATGCAGAGAGCCAACAGCAATGCTGCAGGAGACACATTTGGAAAGAAATGAATATGTGAGTTTGACAGGGAAAGGATTTCAGAATGGATATTCAGTAGAATATCAGAGATACAGGAAAAGGGGAGTAATTATACTAACTGCTAGAGGGGATGCGATCATGATAGTTGAGGAAAAAGAAAAAAAATGGTAGATTTTTAGTGGTAAGGAGCTATTGGCAAAGGAGACGGATTACAATAGCATGTATATGCCATGAAAAACTGCTACTATAGATCTTAAGAAAAAATTGGGAGAAATAAACAGCTTTCAACAGGGAATATTATTTATAGGTGTGGACTGGAATTTGATTTGCAAGAGTGAGGATGTATCAAGGGGACCTAGATGAAACATTATAACAAACAGGGTAGACTTCGGAAGAAATGTATGAACATATTTGGTATGGAAAACGTGAATTCAGTAGTAGCAACTCAGACTGAATTTACATATTATCCCCCAAAGTACAATAATTGGGCTAGACTACAAATAAGTTATATTTCAGAGGAACATGTGCATTTAATTGAAAGCTTTAACACCCATCTAATAAATATTTCTTTATGGATTCAAATGCTTTTGTTATGGCAGCTAAGACTGAGTGGGAAAAGACTAAACAAATGATAATACAAAAATTGATAAACTGGAAAGTCTTACTAATGAATATGGATAGTATGAAAATGTGATTATGTGAGGTGCTGCCAGCTGTGCCAGGGGGAGTAGGGCAGTGCATATATAACATATTCCAGCATAGCTAGCTTGAGTTTTGTAAAGAATTCTATGTCATTTGAATATCAAAATTATTTGTACAGATGCTTGTGCTAAAATGTATTTGTAAAGTTGCTACTGTTAAAAATGTATCAACAGTGTGTCCTGTTGGACAGAAAAGAAATATACATGTATGTCAGACTGTATTGTTGTAACTGATGAAATGTATACATTTTAACAGAGGATACTGAAAGGTAAGGGGTTAAGCTCAGCCCAGATAACCTTAAGAAAAACTGCATGAAATTAAATGCCTTGGTACAGGCCACAAAGATTTTATCTCACAGGTGTGAATGCAGCCAGAGACGCAATGTCTGTGAAAAGCCTGGGCTGGGATCCTGCTCTAGTGTCCTTAGTAGTGAACTAATTGCTACCCTGGGATGCCAGAGAATTGCTTGTTTCTGCAGGTAGTGTGGGTGTTGGAATTGTTTTACAATTTTAAAATGCTGTAATAAACCTTAGCTAAAGTTCTGCGTGTGTATTGTGACACATCAGTGCCAGGTCCTGTCTCAGTTTCTAGTGAGAGGGTAGTGTGGGAAAAAACAGAGTCAGGTGAGCAGATGTGATGTCATTCTGTAGCCAGTCCTGAAACTGTATTTGAATACTAGTGAAAGATGTGAGGCCTGCACTCTGTTTTTGGACCTGACAAGACACTCATCCACTTTCATCTTGCCTGCTTTAGTAAGTAACTAGGGAGCACTATTTTTCAGTCAGTTAAAAAATATAGCGAGATCAGCTAAATGTTTTTTGTTTCTGTATCTGTCCGAGTCTTTCCATCTGTGTTGTTTTTTTATATTTTCTGTGACTGAAACTGCGGTGTTTATTGTAAACAGATATTCAGCATTTTCATTTTTTTAATTAAATACATCTAAACCTTTCATTGTGGCTGGTGTTTTAGAAAATATTTAAACTTTGAGAGTACTTGCATTTATTACTGGCACTATGATCCTTCCTGAAAGTCTTACTGCTTGGTTAAACACTGCCATTTGTATAAGTATTCATTTTAATAAGTGTAATTTGATTGCCTGGTGTGACAGGAACAATCTGGACCTGAAAGTTAATAAGACCAAGGGGAGGTAGTGGAGAAAAGTCAAAACAACCAAGTTCCTGGGCCTTCACATCTCAGACGACTTCTCCTGGGCTGTTAATACCAACCATATAGTCAAGAAAGCTCAACAGAGGCTTCATCTCCTGAAAAAAGCTCAAAAAGACCAGGCTCCAACTGTCTGCTCTTATTACTTTTTACAGGGGAGCTACTGAGAGCATCCTCACTAGCAACTTCATAGCATGGCTTGGTGACTGCACAGTTTCTGAGATGAAGAAATTACAGAGGGTGGTGAGGGTGGCTGAGAAAATCTTGGGCACAAGCCTCCCTTCTATTCAGGAGCTTTTCTTTAAAAGAGCAAGAAAGAGAACATACAAAATACTAGCTGATTTTGACCCATCTGGCCCACAACTGGTTCTCACAACTTGCATCTGAAAGGAGGTATCGCAGCTTCAACTGTAGGACTACCAGATTCAGGAACAGGTTGTATCCTACAGCTATGAGACTTATTAACTCGGACAGCAACCATAATACCTGATACACTTAAGCATCTTTTTTCATTTAATTCTGCTGCTCTGAGCAATTAACTACTACCAGTATTATTATTACACAATATGATGACTACACTAAGTCACATCTAAGGTTAACAAGTGCAGTATGGTAACTAAACTGCTGCTATTCACTAGTCTCTCTTGATTCTCTATCTTAATGGTGAAGGCGTTTGGTGGTGGATATTTATTATTTACCATTGGATAATGGGCATTGAGTGTATTTTTGTAATGTGAACTAACTCTTGCATGTCATACATGTTGTAATTTTCTTTCTTATGTTATTCTCTGATACCGCTATTCCTATGTTATTTACACAGCATTTCTCTCATGAGCAGACATTTGTAATTTTGTTTAGGCTGCACTTATGTGGTCCTAAATGACAAAGTTTCTTTGAAATTCTGAAATCTTTAATTGGGTACCCTGTTAAGAGCCTTAAAGTAGCTGGCTTCAGGTGTTCTGGTGGCAGTAAATCTACCTTATCTTTTAGGTGGAGGTAGCAGACTGGGTAAGCTGTGCCAGCCTTTCCCACTAGTGTGGGTGTGTAAAAATCAAAACTCAAAGGTTGTGTGTCTGACAGCTACTTTGAACAGGCACACTAAGGGCACTAATTTCACAGGGTGGTGGAGGACTTGGCTTGGAATACCCACCTAAGGACTGGGCTCTCTAGTAGTCAATGGGAAGACTTATTTGGGGGCTGGACAGGAAGCCCAGCCCCAGGACTGGAGTGTGCATTCTCTGTGTGCTCTTAAGGGACATTGTACTTGGTGCAGAGAACTGCATCTGGAAATACTGCATGTGTCTATTTTTCTCAAAGTGAACGTTCCCCACCTGTGTCAGTGGTGAAGATCAAGGCTCCTTGATCACTGGTCCAGAGGAGGGACGTCACATATTGGTGAGCAGTGGTGGGATATTAATTAACATCTGTAGCCTGTAAGCAACTGTCACTAAAAATCTGTGTACTCTCAAAAGCCACGAGGTAAACATACAGAGTTTGCTTTTTCACAACAGTTGTACTTATATCTTTTTTAGTTTAGTTTAGTCAGGGAAAGCAAAGAGAGATGTCAGCAGAGGATTATGGCAAGCTGGCAGTGAACGAGTTAGCCAATTTGTGCAAATCCAAAGGATTGCTGCATACCAACCTGACTAAAGAAGAAATTATTTCAGCCTTAGGAGCAGCTGCAGCACAGAGCAGCAACCAAGAAGACAACCAGTCTGGTGATGGGCATGTGCAGCCCTCAGAGGACAAAGAAACCTGTCTAGAGTTAAAGAGACTTGAACTGGTGGCAAAACATATGGGATTAGAAGCATCCGGGAGACTACAGCATTTGGAAGCCAAAAAATGAGAAACAGCGTCAACATGAGAGGAATATGTTGACTCTTCGACAGGAAAATGGAGGTAATGGGTAAGGGAAAAACCAAACCTCAGAAGCATCAAAGGCCAGTAAATTTCTTCCACAGTATACAGAAGGTGAAAATTTTGACAGTTTTATTCATATATTTGAAACAGTATGTAAACAGTATGATGATGACCAAGGGCTCTGGTATGGTTCCTGGCCCCCTTACTCCATGGTAAACCCTTACTCCATGGTAAAGCTGTAACTGCTATTTCTAAACTGTCTGATACTGATTATTTAAGTTATGACAAGGTTAAACAATGTTTATTGGAATGTTTTAAGTTAACACCTGAAGCTTACAGAAAAAAAATTGTGAGCACAGATGTAGGGCAGATGAAAATGTATGCGATTATATTGCTGAGATAAGCACTTATTGTCATAGGTGGATGAGTGGGTGTCATGTTACCACTTTTGAAAGGCTGGCAGACCTTTAGGTGGGGGAACAAGCCCTTAGCACTTTGCCTGAGGACAAGAGAATCTGGCTGGCAGACCAGAAGTGTAACTCTGCAGATGAGCTGGGGAGAAAAGGGGATCTCTACTTGGCAAGCATGGCACCACTGCATGTACATAAGGGAACCCATGGTAGGCAGCCTAAACCACCCCAACAGAGTCCAACAGTAAAGAGGGAAGCCACTAGTTCAGGTACATGGCCAGGATCAGGGTTTAGGTGTTTTAAAAGTAACCAGAGGAGCCATGTAGCATACAAATGCCCTCTGAAGCAAGGTGGGGAAAAAAGGTGAGAGAGCCATCAAGTGGAAATAACAGCATGCCAGTGGTAAGTTGTCTGGAGACAACAGGGGTACCAAACTATCACTGGAGTTTGTAACCTATCTTAGTGGATGGAAAACAGACCACTGCCATGACAGACACAGCCTCTGACAAAACCATTGTGAAGCCTGCAGTGGTTAAAATGGAGCAGCACTTGCTTGGGCAGTCCACTCCAGTCAGAGCTTTAGGACGGACCCCATTCTAAATACCTTTGGCTAGGGTTCACCTTGACTGGGAGGGTGGAAAAGGAAGCAAGCAAGCAAGTAGGTGTGCTTGAGGATATCCCTGCGGATGTCTTGATAGAGAATGACTATGATAATGCAGTACTTTGTGTGCATGCAGTTACACTCAGTCAAGCTTGGAGACAGGCATGTGGGTCTGGTAGCCTGGGGGAGACCCAGACAGACCAGACAACTGAAGCCAGGGCTGGTGATGTGGCTATTTTAGGGAGGGAGTTACCTTGTGGCAGTGAGCTTGAAAGCAAGCCATAGTTGATGACAGGTACTGATGTTCCCTTGGACATGGTGACTGCAAGTGCAGAGGTGAGTGGTAGTACCCAGGCTGATAGTGAGGTATCGCTGTCAGAAGATATCAGACATCCTGTGGAAGGGGAGCTGGGAAGGGTCACAAAGATAAAGTTGAGACAGGCTCAGCTCTTGGACCCTGCATTACGAGGTTTGAGGGAGGTAGTTAAGGAGGCACCTGATTCTCCAGGAAAAGGGGAGTCTGTATATTGGAAAAAAGAGTTACTGTAAAGAGAGTGGACCCCTGATGGTGGGCTAGAGGGTGAGGTAATACAGCAGCTGGTAGTACCCAGAGATTACCGTCTGGCACTTTCAGCCATAGCCCATGACATTCCTTTTGCAGGGCATATGGGCATAAAGCATACCAAGAAATGCATTATGCAGAACTTTTATTGGCCTGGGATTGCAAGTGTTATAACAAGGTACTGCAGAAGCTGTGAGTAGTGCCAAAAAGTAGGCAAGGCAGGAGACAAGGTCAAAGCTCCTTTGATGCCTTTGCTTGTGGCTGAGGAGCCATTTCAGAAGGTAGCTATGTTTACTGTGGGCCTCTGATTTTTCATTTTTAAAAGATATTTTTATATGCATTAATGTTTACATTCACCAGCACTGTTTTCACTACTGATTTGATACATTCTATGCATTCTAAGGATATTAATTTAAAAAAAAATTTAAACATGTTATGTACTTGCTGCCCTATTTATCAGACTCAAAGCATATTAATTGATGGTGGGGTGTGGATAGAATACAACACTAGAACAACTGCTTTTTATACATTTACTTACTTATTTATATACATATTTTTTATAATAATTTGAGAAAGTCTTACATCTCTGTGTCTTGTGTATTTTACTTCTGTGTTTACTGTTGCATTTTATGTGTCTTATGTCTTATGGCTGCATTTAAACTGTAATGAAACATTTTGCTTGTCAGTTTCCCTTTAAATATGGTATAGGAAGTGATGTCACCTACTCTATTTATTTGATTTTTAAATTTTAAAACCTTGTATCTAATGAAGTTCCTTATGTGATTTGATTGGGACAAAAGCGATTACACCTGTGGACTAATAAATGCTACTAGATACCCTGAGGCAGTATTTGTGTCCTTCACTGAGGCAGAGAAGGTGGCAAATACTTTGTTAAATATTTTCAGCAAGGTAGTTTCCAGAGAGAAATGCTGGCTGACAGAGGTGCCAATTTCATGTAAGACCTGCTGGCTTGTCTGTGGGAGCTCTGTAGGGTAAAGCACCTGAAGACTACCCCCTACCACCCCCAGACTAATGGTATTAATGGAGGTTAAACTCTACACTGAAGACCATGCTATGGGCATTTGCAGACCAGTTTATGAGAGAGTGAGATACATATTTGCATGGATAAGTATCTGAATTTTTGTGACTGTTTAGTTTTCTGTAGTCCACACAGAATCTGGTGGTGCCATATTTGTTTGGTACCAACACCACTGGGGTGGCCAGGGACTGCTGGACTCCTGGATTACTCCCAGTTCCAACATTTCCAGTATTACCTCTTTCAAAGGGCCTCCCTATCATGGTAAGGCTTCATCATGTTAAAGTGGTACATTCTGTGCCCCTGCCTCTTGCCCAGCAGTTTTATCATTTAGTTAAAATCACTGACCTTCCTTGTTACTTTGAAGGGTCCTTCCAAAGCTGCTTGTAGCTTTTATTGTGTCTGACAGGAATCAGCACCATAAACTGTTGTCCTAAAGGACACTCTCGGGCTTAAGCATTCCTGTCACACCAGATGTTTTTCTGCTCCTGGGCTCCTGCCAGGTTCTCCTGGGCCAAGCCCAAGAGCTCCCTGTCCTGAAGTTTAGGACATAAACCACAACAGACTCCTTGTGGGATACACACTCATCCTTCCACTCATCACAAATCAAATCCAAGGGCCCCCTCACCCTGTGCCCATACAGCAACTCAAAGGTTGAAAACCTGTGGATTCCTGGGGTACCTCTCTGTATGCAAACACCAGATGGGGCAAATATGTTGTGTGAGAATATACATTGTTGTAAATTCTACATTAAATATATTATATCAGTACAAAGGACTTATTCAACCACTGGGTAAAGTCCATATTCGCATATTGTCGCCAAGAATCGTTTTTGGACCCATAGTTGGCTCCATGCGAATATGGACTTTACCTTGAAAAAGCCCGATACTATTCGGGTGAAAGCGCTTGGTCTATTGGTTTGTTTCAATAAAGATTGCTATTACTTCAAAATTATCTGGCTACCGCTACAATTTGTACTATCCATTGGATTATTTTTGCTGCTGGCTTTCGGGTCCTGATTTGCTGGGCTGATACTACTTTCTTACCACCTTGAGTATAAATAAATATATATATATATATATATATATATATATATATATATATACACACATTTTTTATACAGTCTATACATTTCATAAATTTTATATACAATTTTATATTATAATATTTCTTGTGGTTATACATCATTGATTATAGTTTTTATGACTGGACAACATATACTGGCTTTTCTACATTATACGTTCTTTTATTTTTATATATATATATATATATATATATATATATATATATATTTTTATATGTAATGTAATATATATTTTATACATTATTCCAATACAATTTTATAGTTGTTTTAATATATGGATTGATTTATTCATGTATTTATTATATTTAACAATTTATTTTATGTGCTACTTGCTGTTTTAACATTACTGTTACAGTTGTACTGATATAATATATTTAATGGAGGATTTACAACAATGTATATTCTCACACAACTGTTTGTTAATTCCACATATATTTACTTTCCTTGTTTAACCTATTATAAGAGTCTTATCCCTGTACTTATGAATGTTTTTAAATGGTCGGAATTATAAACATTTTTTATACTGCATCACCAAAGGTTGAGATTTGCAGAAATTAAATGGCCAGCCAATAAGAAATTAGTTAATTAATTTATTAAACAATTATTCAATGAATTGCATAGGTATTTAAGATGAGTTTACATTGTCTGAACAGATTCTGATGAAGTCTCCTTGCAGGAGATTAAAGCGCTTAATCTGTTTGTGTATGTGGTCGTTTATTTATTTAAATAAATTCTGGTTTTATTTGGACCTGTGGATTATTGCCTGTACCAAGGAAGTATTGGTGACTGAATATACGGAGGAGAGCCTTTACTGATGCTGGATTAGACGCATTGGTGTTTGCGTGGTTGTGTTTCACGTTTGGGTTACAAGATTTACAAAATTCCCTATTGAGTACTCTATCAGAAATATGGTGTGATCAAATGGCTGTATGTAAGGAAATTACTCTTTTCAGCTGGGATGAATGGTCTGAATTGCCTAGACATAGTAAGGCCTCATTAAGTTTAACTGGGTTGGCTGCAAAAAAAAAGCAATTACTAGAAAATAGAAATCAAAATTTCTTCACCAACTGTATTTCAGCTGTTGAATATTACAAGAGAGACAAAAGAATTGGAAGAGGGATTACTAGAAAAGGCAAGGAGCAAATTTCATAGAAGTAAATGGAAACTGTGAGAGCAATACATGCATTAAAATGTTCAGGAGGAAGAGTGAGATTTAAGGAAGGCAGGAATTCAGCATTTTTTGTAATGTTGGACTGATGATAGTATTAAAGAAAATATATGCAATGTATATTGTATTTAAATGGAAAAATGTTAAAATGGTTTGTTTTACTTTCTGTTAATGTCTGTAAAAACGATAGCAACCTACGAAGTCCAATGACTGAGTGGGTTGGAAGGTTGATTTTTCACAATTTATGGAAATCCCCAAAGATCAACATAACTGAAGCAAATAATTTCTTGCTTGTATTAAGGATTCCTTTGCACTTGCAGCAAGTATCCAGTAATCCAAGTACAGGAACACCTGAAACCCCTGCAGCTAGAGGTGTGCTGTCACCACTGCCATGCATTTCCTGAACACCCAGGGGGCTGTAGTGAGACCAAATGGGAGGTCCCTGAAATGCAAGTGACTGGTTCCCAGCTGGAAGTGCAGTTACCTTATGGATTGTTGTGCAGTCTTCACAAGATAATGGACATCCTGAAGGTCTACAGAGTGCATCCAATTCCCCTTCCCCAGAAGTGTAAGGATGGACTGCACTGTGATACCTTTTTCTTCACAAATGTGCTTAGATTGCAGAGATCCATAATGGGCCTGAGGTCCTTGCTCTTTTTTGGAACTCTAGATCCTTTGTGGTCTGGTGGGACAACCTGGATTACACTTTCTTCTGTTGGCTGGAAAATTTATTGGGCAGCAGCCTTTCTTGCTAGGGTTGAAGATCTGGAAGGGGTCAATTTGGTTTGTTACAGAATTATGCAGCTTCTCTATAGTGTTCTCATCACTCATGAACCCTGAGTAATGGCCATGAAATTTAATTTTTCAGGTGAAGCAACATTCATCGTCCAATTGCCTTGTGAGGGGAGCAGGTAGGTACACTTTCAGGAAAGCTGAAAGAGTTTACTGGAAGAAGAACCTCTAAACCCTTGATTTTGTGGACTATCTCTGTCTCTATGGTGATATCCATTGGGAGGTACCCCCTCTTCTCTGGGAAGCCCTGTCAAAAAAAGCAGTCAGTGATAAAATGTTGGGGCTTCCTAAACCAGAGACATGAATCTCCACTCTGATTATCACAAAAAGGTATTTGAGGGTTACAAAAATTAGCTCCTACTGCAGACAATGTTTTTCCCTCTTACTCATTCTTAGACAAAGTATGCTCTACTCTGGGTTCAAAAAGAAATGACCCATTGTAAGAGGCGTTAAGAAATGAAACCTTAAAGTTGTGCATGACAAGACAGGTGTAGTCAAGCATGACAACACATTACACTGCCAGTACCTGGTGCTCTCAATGCTCCATGTTTTGTTTTGGAAGCCAGCTTCATAACGACATTAGTAATTGACAGCATGGTAGTCAACTAATACTCCATAGACTTCCTCTTCTTGGTTGTTGGAGGTCTCCTGAAGGACTGCAATAGTTCACTGGTTAATTCCCTCTGGAATCTGGTGATATGACAGATGAAAAATAATATTGTTTTAGATTCTCTGTTTGGAGGATGGACTGTGGAGCTCTCATTAGAAAGCTCTCTGTGGCTGCTACCACAGCAATATAACCCACCTTTGATCCAATGTAGGTGATCCTTTGGAGGGACAAACACCTTATCTGGTTTGTTTGGGAAGGGCTCCACCACATCAGAATCTTACAAAATCCTTTATGAAGCAATGTTAATAAGTCTGTCAACAGGAAGGACCACCCAGGAAGTAGACAGTCCTGCTCCAGAGTCTTTAAAGAGCACTTCCTCATCAGGAAAAAGAGTATCAGTTGGTCAACTCACACTCTGTTTTAACAGCCTCATTATCTCACCAAACGAGGGGTCTTCAAGGGAAGATCTATGGGTCCTTTCCCCTTCATCAATGTCAGTATTCTCAGTGAAGGGAGTTCAACTGTCTACGTTTACAGTCACGCTTTCTGTGCTCTTCAGGTGAGGAAGGATTTGACGAGTCAGAAGTGTCCTTGGTTCCCAGAGCTAGACATGGTTTAAGTCTCTCTGTTCCTAGGAAAGATGATGATATCCATAGGTTACAGATAAATTAGAAGGTCTTGATGGAGCCAAGGTAAGAGACGTATTCCTTTCCAAAGAGGATTGTTGGGCCAAAATCTTCTCGAATGCTAAGGACAGAGTCAATGGTGACAAGGAGAGTGACCTCCATTTTGAAGTCGAATCCAAGGTCAACAGACTAGAAGATCAAATTCTACATCTGGCATGGACTCTTCTGGATCCTTGAAGATAGGGCAGTGGGGAAACTACAAACCTGACAACAATAGCTTCACAAGTTTACCCTCTTTCTCATATTCCTCCATCTTTCCTTAACTAGTGGTCAGAATGAGTTGGAGCCATTAAACAAGGCATTAAGAATATCACAATGGCATTTTCTTTAAAGTTTGTGAGACAAAGCCAGATGTTGTGGTGTAGCATACCTCTAGCACCTGCAGCCCCTGCTGCACCATCTGTTAAAAAGAAGTTATGTACTCACCATAATGCTCCATGTTGGTTGTCCTTGATCTTGCCTTCCTTCTTGCTGTTTTTGTTCAGAGCCGATCCTCGGCAACGACTCGGCCGTATACTAGAGCTTTTACTGGCTCGAGGCTAGCCCCTATCCCAGCATGCCTAGCAGTAGTTACCTAGATCTCATTTGTGATGACCCAACACTAGACCCTACAAACAGACAAGAGATATACTCTACTTTACATATCCGATGACACCTACATATATAAAGGTGCGACCCCTCCACAAAGGTAATAGTAGTAGACTGAGACTAACCATAAGGTATGGTATAAAGGAAACCCAGCCAGTATAACCAATAAAACAAAGGATTCCTCTCGATCCTCCAAGAAGGGGGAAGGAGGGTGGGATGCAAGAAGGAAGGCGAGATCAAGAACAACAAACATGGAACGTTATGGAGAGTACATAACTTCTTTATGTTATGTTGTCCATATCTCGCCTTCATTCTTGCTGTTTGGGACAGTGTCCCCAGCACCTGATTCTTGAGTGGCTCACTGGAAAAAAACTCTTCAGGACCATGGAACCAAAGGATGCCCTGTTCCAGGAGGCCACATCTACTTTGTAATGAGTGATAAAGGTATGAGCCCATATAGTTACTGCACCGATCGAATCCAAAGACAATCTGGCTTGAAAGGCAATAGAGGTAGACAATGCCCTCCCTGGAAGCTTTTGTTTATGCAACTCGTAGACATGTTTTATAGTGTCTGAAAGCCACTTTGATAAAGTCACCTTTGAGACTGCACAACCTCTTTTATCGTCTGCAAAGGATATGAACAACTGGTCAGATTTTCTAAAGTCCTTGGTCCTGTGTAAATAGAAACGTAACTGTCTATGAACATCCAATTGATGAAGCTTATACTCTGCCTTGTTGCCACGATTGGGGAAGAACACAGGAAGTTCTATGGATTGATTCAAATTGTGGTCAGAGCATACCTTGGGTAAGAAGGAGGGGTTTTGTTCTGAGAGAAACCCGATGTTTACGGCAAATCAAGTACAGGGGATGAATAGATAAGGCCTGTAATTCTGAAACCTTCCAGCTGAGGTAATTGCAACCAAGAAAAGGGTCTTCCAAATCAGAAGTTTGACTGGACAAGAAGCAGATGGTTTAAAGGGAGAAGGAATCAGAACATCTAAAGCTAAATTTAGATTCTGGAGGGGAGAGTTTCTCTTATCGGAGGTCTTAATAGGATAGTACCCCTTAGGAACGTCTTGCATAACCTATGGGACATGATATTGGAACCCATTTCTCCCATATGGAAATTAGTAATGGCAGCTAACTGAACTTGGATAGTAGATGCAGCTGCTCCTTGGTTAAAGGTTTCAGCAAAAATTAAAAATCTTTCAAATAGGAGCAGTAAAGGGATCAACCAGATTTTTGCCTTCCCAACAAGAGAACCTCTTCCATTTACTAGCATAAAGTCTCCTAGTAGTGGGCTTATGGGAGGAAATCAAAATGTGTTGAACTTCTGGAGAAACATCGGGAAACCTGTTTAAGACCGGAAGCGAAGAAACCAAGCTGTGAGCCTGAGAGTTTGAATGGAAGGATGGAGATCCCCCGACTGATGCCTCAAAAGATCTGGCACTGGGTCCAGGATCCAAGGCTCCCTTTGCAGGTGAGGCCAAAGGAATGGGAACCATATCTGACGAGGCCAGTAAGGGGCAATGAGGATTAACTTGCAACCCAATGACTGTACTTTCTGGAGAAGCTTGGGGATCAGGGGAAAAGGTGGAAAGCAGTCTCGAGGGCCAATCATGAACAAGTATGTCCCTGGGTGACTGTCCCAGTGGTGGGACTAGGGCAAAGTAGCTGCTGCATTTGTTGTTGAGGGGAGTGGCAAACAGATCGCAGCATGGCTGGCCCCATTTGCAAAAAATCAAGTCTGCAACTTCCTGCTTCAGGGACCACTCATGCGGCATCAGGATAGCCCAGCTGAGCTTGTCCACTATCACGCTGGATTTCCCCGGGATGTGCGTTGCAACCAGAAAGCATTGGGAAGACATCGCCCATTGCCAAACTCGTAGAGCCTCTCGACACAAGGGGTAAGACCTGGTTCCACCCTGTTTGTTGATGTACCATACTATCGACATATTGTCCGTCTGAATTGCTATAGTCCCTGTAGGTAAAGAGTCCTGAAGTTCTTGCAATGCCAGGAGCACCGCTCTCATCTCCAGGACACTGATGTGCAAGTGATACTCATGTTCCTGCCAAGTCCCTTGAACAGTCTACCCCAGATAATGCCCTCCCACCCTATCTGGGAAGCATTTGTGGTCACTGTGGCTACAGATTGGGGGGTAGAAACGACCTGCCTATTGTCACCATAGGGGAATGAAGCCACCACTCCAGATCCCTTTTGCAGGATTCCGTGACCAGAATCTGATGTGACATGGGTAAATCCTGGAATGACCATTGTGCAAATAAAAGCAACTATAGAATTCTCATGTGGAAGCGAGCCATAGGGACCAGAGTGATTGCCGCCACAGAACCCAGGACCTTGAGGACAAATCTTGCTTGAATTCTCTTTCATGTGAACAGCATGACAACTTGGCAACGGATCATTAATACTCTTTCTTGAGGCAGCTTTGCTATCATGGCCTTGTGTCTAAATCTGTCCCTATTAAGGTAATATATTGACAAGGCAACAAGGCAGAATTTTCTTAGTTTATGGTGATCCCAAGTTGAGAACAAGATTGGGTTGTGGATTCCCTTGCTCTGATTAATTGATGCTCGGTGGTGACAGTAAGGAGTCAGTCTAGCTATGGAAACACTGGGAATCCTTGACGCCTCAGGTGAGCCGCAACTACTGCCATGCACTTGGTGAACACCCTGGGGGCTGTGGTGAGACCAAAGGGCAGAGCTCTGAACTGATAGTGACTGGCCCCCAGCCAGAAGCGTAGATATCTCCTTGACCATCTGTCCATTTTTATGTGGTAGTACGCACCCTGGAGATTGACAGAGAACATCCAATTGCCCTGTCGTAGAAAGGGAAGAATGGACTGCAGTGTTACCATTCGGAACTTTGTTTTTTGACTGACTTGTTCAGCCTGCTGAAATCCAAAATGGGTCTCCAGTCCCCTGTTTTCTTTGGAACTAAAAATAACCTTGAGTAAGTTCCGGATCCAATTTGGTCTGCGGGGACTTCCTGGATGGCTCTTTTTCTTAGCAACCTTTGAACCTCTAGGTTTGCTTGATCACAAAGTCTGGGTGGAATATCTGGGACAGAGTATTGCCTTTTTGACAGGGGAAGTTGGGAGAAGAGAATATAGTAACCTCTGGATATTATGGATAGTACCCATGTATCTTCTGTGATTGCCTGCCAGGCTTTTGGGTACAAGGATAATCTCCCCCCACAACTGTCTCCAGAGTTGGACAGTCGGGCCTCCCTTCAGGAGTGTTGGAAGTGCCTACCAGAGAAGGTATCTCTGTCTGCCTGATTCTGCGGACACCCCCCCCCCCGCCACAAGGTCAGCATCTTCCATTATTTCCCCCTCTGCCCCTGGGGAAAAGATCTCCACGTGTGTCAGGCAAAACTCCTTGGGATTTCCGGAACCACATCTTCCCACTTTTCTGGCCTTTAGGATAGGGCCTAGATGGAGCAGAAAAACTTAATCCCACGGCAGAAAGAGTTTTACCATCTTGTTCACATCTGGTAAGAGTCTCTTTTACCTGAGGCCTGAACAGGGATGAGCCATCAAAGGGTGGCACTGGCAAAGGAAGACTTGAAGGGCTCCGCAAAATGACAGTGTCTCATCCAGGAGTGTCTGCGTAAGGATACCCCTGCACCTGCTGCCCTGCTCACCCATCAGCTGTATAAAAAATTAGCCGCATGGAGGAGTTAACCACTGAAGTCAAGGTCACAAGCTGAGAAGCTGCCTTGTCCGAAGTTCCTGCAGCTGTAGGATCCTGTAAGGTATTTCCTAACTCCTTGACTTCCTTTGAAGCCTTGTAAAGTGGGACAAATACTTCAGTGACCTAAGTGTAAAAGTCACTGAAGAAAACATATGCTTCCCGTAAATGTCCATTGTAGTAGACTCTTTATTCGGCGAATGGACAGAAGTTGTTTCCGCTAATTCCCTCTTGGTGGCTGCTGCACCCACCATAGCATCAACAGGAACAACTTTAGATAAGAAGAGCCTATCTTCAGGGCCTGTAATGAATTTATTGGGCCTCCGCGGAACTGGTTCCATCGTATCTAGAGAGCTCCAAGCCTTCCGACTCACTACGTGCAATAGTGGGTCGAAAGGAGGAGATACTCAAGACGTGGAGGGTTGGGAACCGAATGCATCCTGGTACACTGACTCATCTTCAAAAGGGGCAAGGGACTTCCAGTCACCCCTCTGTCTAAGGACTTCTAAGATGTCTGAAAAAGAGACATCTTCAGAAGGGGACCATGAGGACCCTTCTGAGTCATCCAAGTCTGTGTCTGATGTCAGGGACTCAGGCGAGTCCACATGCTTCCTCTTGCAAGTCCTCTTACGAGGGATGCTCAGGGGAGGTTTCGGATGAGGTGGGATCGCTCAATGGGGCGTCCTGGAGCATGGGTTCCCTATGCTTGGGGCAGAGGGGAGGTTCGGAGGCAAACACTGGCACAAAAGGCAAAGGAGCCAATGATGCCGAGGGTAGAGCTGTTTCAGCAGACAGCACGCTCATCACCTCAAAGGCATCACAGTCCCGACCCAAAAGAATCCCCAGCTCCGAAGAAGCAGGAGACTTCATCCGAACCAAGGGCGATGGCTCTAAGGCTGATGTAGGAGCTGTGCTGACCTGCGCCGAAGGAGGGAGAGTAGGGTCAGACAAGGGTCCAATGGCGCTTCCTCCCTCTAAGCCAATGAGGCAGCATTGGCTCCCAGATCCCTCGATAGAAGGGGGTATCGAGGAGATCGAAGAGGTTGTTGGAACCGAAAGACCAGAGGAGGTTACTGGAACCGATGTTTCCACCACTACAACTTCCATACACTCCGTCACCGAACTCAGAGGAGTCGGAGGAGGAATCGAGACAGGTGTTATTTGGGCTGTCAGCACCATTTCCATCTGGGATGGGCCCGAACATATTTTGGCTAATACTGGTGTCCCAAGAAGCCTCTTTACCACCCACTCCACATCATCATCTGAGAGGCTCCTGGATGACCGAGAGGAATGGGTTGAAGACCAGTGACTACTCGCAAAAGATTGCAACAATGGTGACTGAGGAGCAGACCGCACCAATTCCAAGGCAGGAGACCTGGAACGCTTATGTGACCTTACTGGCTCCGAAAACACAGATGGAGCCGTAGCTGAAGATGTCTTGTCAGAACCAAAAGTCGGGTCTGACTTAGCTTGTGGCTTGCCCTTGTCCTCAGATGGGTCCAAACCCGGTGCCGAAGAGGATGAAGGCTTGACTTTGTCCAATGTATTTGCTTGCTGAGTCCCCTCCATAGCAGCATCAAAGGGGGTCTTCAGTAAACCTCTCAAGATTAACTTGTTTTTTTCTCTCCTGCAGGACTCGTGAACTAAAAGCATGGCAGATAGAGCACGAATCCTGCAGGTGAACAAGTCCTAAACAATATATGCAACGTGTGTGCTCATCCGTAAGGGACATCTTTTTGCAGCACGAGTCGCACTTTTTTTTCCCTCAAATATTTTTTTTTATTTTCAATTAAAATAACATTTACATAATATTTTTAAATAACGTTTTAAACACTTATATACAATATTTATAACAGCCTGACTTTCAATTATATACACTGTATGTTATTAAATATAGAATTAACAGATCAGTTATCAGAGATACAATATTGATTATTGCAGAGTATCCAACAAAGATATAACTTTCTTCCAAGGATTATTTACCAATGGCCTGGGATAGATTCGTAGTTCTTTCATTTTTATTTTCATCAATGCAGTTGTCTTCAGTAAAGTGTAGAATTCTTCCAAGGTCTAAAGTGTAGAATTCTTCCAAGGTCAGGGGTGTATTTGAATTTCACCTTCTGGTTATGCATTTCCTAGATATAGCAAGTATTGTCCATAACAAATACATATTTGTCTTTCAGGTAGGGACCTTCATACGAGTCGCACTTTTTGAAACCCAAAGCTTTTGAATCCTTGGCAGTATCCTTGGACATAACAGAGAACAGCACTATGTCTAAAGGTTATAGACTACTAATAAGAAAACTATGCAATAACAGACAAAAAATATCTTTTTTTTTTTTTTTGGGGGGGGGGCCTCTAAGCTAAATGGCGAACTCTCCACCTAAGGAGAGCCTCTAACTTAAATGGCAACTCCTTACTTAAAAGTTAAAGGAAAGGCAAGAAAAGGAAGAACAACCCTCTAATTTAAATGGGTTTGGAAGACGGGAAAGGCCAGAGAGAAAAAACGGTTAATCCACAGAAAAGCAAGTCACTCAGATGGGATAGGTAGAAATACGAAGGACAACTACAGTTAACAAAAAAGATAAGCTAAACTAGAAAATTTGTTCAAAAATATAATAAGAGAAAAAACACTTAGCCTGAGCCAGTATCTGCAATCTCGACGCTGCAAGCACCAAACGAGATCTGGGCAACTACTGCTAGGCATGCTGGGATAGGGGCTAGCCTTGAGCCAGTAAAAGCTCTCGATCTATAGTATATGGCTGAGTTGGAGCAGAGGATCAGCTCCGAACCCAAACAGCAAGAATGAAGGTGAGATATGGACAACATAACATCACTAGTTTGACACAGAATAAGTTTACTCATGCTGGGAGATACAGATGTCTGAGTAGCAAGCTTCTTCAGCTGTGCAAGTGACACCATTCCCAGCAAGTGGGAAATCTAACCCAGAATGGTATGTTGGAATTCCAACATGAGTGCTTGGTTAAGTAATTCCCTCATGGTAAACACAGAGGACATTAGACAACTTCTCAGAGCTGCCCATGGCCATTGGCTGTTCCTCTGGAGGCTGGACTGCAGGGCCCTGTGGTGTTGGAGGCTTCTTTAAGGTCACAGCAGCAGTAATACAGTCTGCAACCAGGACTTCCAGTATTTGGAGTTTCACTGGATCCTGTCCAGCTCCCTAGCCACATATACCATTGTATCAGGTACCTTCTATGCTTCCTGTGTGACAGCAGCCACCATCTCTTCCATAGGAGGTTCAATCCAATAAAGGGAAGGTACAGACTCAAATGTTTCCTGCAACACTTTATCAGAAGATGAAGACAGAGTGATGGGCCTTCCCCCTTTTTTCTACATTGTTTGTAAAATCCCCTTGAATTTGGGGTCATCAAGGGGAGTAACTGGGGAATCAGCCTTATGCTCTTCATTTGTATGGGTTAGGACAGTTCTTCTGGAAATCTATATGCTTCCACTTGCATGACGTATTGACGTGCTCCCTTGGTGGAAAGCTATCTGGTGAGAAAAAGGCAGAGGAAGATTCTGGCTCAGAAACCCTGTTCGACTTCATGTTTTCTTTTGTGAAGTCATGATAGGTTTAGACATAGATTGGAAATAGTCTTAGGTACTGAAGGATGCACCTTAAAAACTTGAAAACTGCGGTAATGAGCTTCCCAAGCACCAGTGTCAAAGACACATTGGCACAGAGCCTCAATGGATAGTGACCATCAGGTTCTGATGTTCATGCTTTCACCCCCAAGGGCTTAAAAGCAAAAAAAAACCTCTTTTTTATTGTGCCAGTGTTAAAAAACAGCTATCAAAATTGTGTCTAAGTCAGTGTTCCAAGAGGAGCATCAATACTAAAACCAATTACTTTGATAGTGCAATTGAAAGGAGAGTTACAAACTGAGTTGGTGTCAGACCATGCTCTAAAGAAAATATAAGCAAATCACAGCACGTGGCTACTTCAAATAACATATAACTACATAAATAGTTAAAGAACATGCTAGATTGCAGGGAGTACTATTTTGACAGTGAAAGAACTACTACTATAAATGCTGGGTATTAATGGGAACTATTTTGTAAGTGAAAAATAAAGTACTGCTCCTGAGCAAATCCTTGTCAATATTTGACAATCTATCATGATAGGGGAATGCTAGAAATACATTAAAGATCAAAAACCTGGGATCACTATTTAAAGGATTTGTTTCTGCCCTAGAGAAGGGATCGTTAAACAAAATGACAAAAGGGAGACATAAATGTTATGCTAAAGCAGGGTCAGTTTTTACACCAAATCATTATTATATGGGTTTGAGTCTGAGAGGGTATGTGTGTGTTTCGGAGGGGTCAGAAATCACTCAAAATATTGTAAACTATTCAGTTAGACTGCGTAAATTCTAAATGTTTAAGACAACCTAAGAAACTAACTTGAATGACTTTTCAAGAGAAGAAATCAAGAAAACCCACAACATTTAAAGTCTTATCTTTAAAATGTAAATAAATAACTGACTAAATGATTCCAAGCCAATTTTTCCTGCACCTTTACACTGAAAGGTTAGGTTACAGGTAAGATAACCCAGATCCATGGTGCAGAGTGATAAAGCCCTGACTGTAACCCAGATTACCCATGTTCGAATAGCAGCATGGGTTCTTGAGGGTCCAGGTAGCGGAGGATGGGAGTGAGCGGTAGGGGTGTAGCTAGAAAATTCCAATTTTGTACTCACAAGCTCTTAGTGCTAAAACTCCCCCCGCCCTATCACTTAAAATTGGACACATCTCTCAAAATGCTTCTCCCCAACCAGTTAATGAATGTAAGCAACATTTTCTGCTGTACCCCCCTAAAACTATTAAATATATTGTTTTCAGATTAGCAATATTGAATCTTTTGTTAAAGGCATTCATTTATACTGTTGTAGACATAATATGACCCGAAAAAATCCATGCTGATATGATGCTCATAAAAAAATGTTGTCAGTAGAATACAAAGAGTATATCTGTACACACCCGTGATGAGCGGCCGATGGCAGCCTGCTCATCCTCAGTGGAGAGAGGCAGTTTGACTTAACTGCATAGGCAGCACCTACAGGAATGCAGGTGTATCACCCAGAATAAAAAGACTACACAGGGGGCAGAGATAAGACAGTTCACAGCAGACTAGTCTGCTTACTTTCACTGAACTCTTGCTCCCTCTGGGGAATAAATGGGCAGGAGGACTCCCACCCCAATGGAGGAAAGAATGGGTCAAAAGGTTGCAGGAAGCGGAACTTTTTTGATGATCCTGTAGACAAACAAAAAAATTTTACAGGCAGGATACACAAATGAAGATGTCTGGAATGTATAAAAGTAAATAATTACTGAAGGGACACATTCGCAAAGATAGAGCTACACAGAGTAACCAAGCCAAGCAATATTTAAAGCAAAACACACACAAAAAAAAAAGTCTCAGAAAGATCTTGAACCTTTAATAAACAGATAAAATAACAGAGGCAGAGGCTTTTGTACTATACATCATCAGAATAATAAAAAAACCTAGTGACTGTATGAGAACTTAAATGTTTCTTAAGGAATTTGTTTTTAATATTCTTTTTGAATTCTCTCTGCTTGAGCACCCAAACCATCCAGCCACCTCTATCTGATCAGTTTTGCCTGTCATAACAACTACTGCTGGGGACTAAGCTGATTAGTGATGGGTTATCATCCTGGACAGTATTACAAAATTACTATTATTATTATAACTATTATTATCATTATTACTATTAGATGCGTTTCTGCCATGCCCTCCTCTTTCCCAAGGAATGTGTGCATTGTGTGCAACAAAACCACTCAGGTGTAGGTGTACAAGTACCACAATATGACACCTAAGTGGCTTTTGGCTTCTTACACATACCATTCAGGAGCACACACCTCTGGAGCTGTGTTCAACCTCCCAAAAGTTTGACCATCTCACACTTCCCATGGGAAGCATAACTGAATACCAGCTGCTCAATTGCATCCCTCTCTGGTCAGCTTCTCCAGTGTCTGAACGGTTAATAAATCCTGGGTCACCTGGGATGTGTTTTTATCCTTCTGTGCCACACAGCAAAGTGAAATGAATTTCAAGGAAGCGGTGATTCTTTCAAATGACGGTTATCTACAAGTTAAGCTGAGCTCAGCAGCAGAAAAAAACATCAAGCGTGCATTTATGTAAGAATTGTAGGTACTAGTGTTGATACAGAGGAAAAAAAAGCTGCTGGGTCTATAAATCCTAGATATGATATTACCTGCAGGTGATTCATCATCACAGCTCACAAAGTCAAACATATCTCTGAATTACCTAAAGAATTAAAAACTCTTCTGTATTCAATGGTTTCCAAACTTGCCATTGAAATACATCTATGTAGCTATGTAATGCAATGCACAAAAAGTCACACAAAACAGTTGCTTTTACACTAAAGGCTGACAATTCAACATGAAGAGATGCAGTACTTTAAAGTTTGTGGCGTTTGCACATCTTATGTTGTGCTAATCAAGGATGGGAACTCAATGGTCAGTGGTGTTCTCAGATCACTGATTAATGTTTACCCTGGTGCCTGCATTAACATCTGAAGTTTGGCAACGTCCATGCTACTGCCTTATGTTGCAGCACAACCAATTACTGGTGTTACCAGTGAAACATGACAAGCCTTAAGGAAACAACTTATTTGTAAGAAAAACAAAATTCCAACGGTAAGTATGCATGCAACTACATAAGTGGAAAAGAAGTGCTTAACTGTTAACTTACATGCAGCTGCAAAATACTAAAACTGGATTTTACAGGACAAAGTTCCCAGGTTTCATTTTCTAAAAACATTCGTAGTTCCTCGAGACGTGTCCTGAAACATTAACAAAGAAATTACTGTTTTAATATTTTCAGAGTTATCCTGACTGTAAATGGGTTATTAATGCTGTCGGTAGACCTTAAAGGAATCAGGAAAACTGTTGAACCATGAGCTATACAAAACCACCACCTAAAATCCCTAAGCTTACATTTGCAGAAAACAAAATCTCCTTGTATTAATAATGAAATGAATGGTAATATTACTGGACAAAGGCATACATTTCATTGCACAAGGATTAACAGCTGAAATTAAATTTCCAAACATTTTTCTGGTATGTGGGCTGCATAAAAAACACCCACAGAAATGAAATGTATTTGGGCCTTTTCTATTTACTATTGCTACTATAATTACTTGACTAATTTTTTTTTGCCCACTTAACTGTACAACTTGAAATTCTGCACTGATCAACTCTTTTTTTCCAATTACCTTCCAACTTGGTTCATAACTGTACATACATGCCCTTCAAAATAAATGCAAGATTTGCAAATGTATTCCACCTTGTTTACAGTGCACATGATTTATCTTTACAAGACAGTGCTGGGTAAATGTCTCAATGAAGTTTATTACAAGAGACTGACAATGGATTGCTTATGCCAACAAAGAAGCCATCAATGGCAAGAATTATTCTACTTCTGCAAGAACAAGAGGGGATCTACCTGCTACCTACCATGAAAAACTCTTACTAGACATCCAGTTTACCTGTGACACTAATTCTTACTAGACATCCAGTTACCTGTCACACTAACTATAGTAAGGCCTAGATTTGTGGTAGATGGCTACAGTTCTCATAAATAAAGAGCACAACTACATATGTCCCTGCTCAACTTTTGTGCAACAGAATCTCTTCTCTGTGGACCAGTTTTTGTTTTCAACAGAATGACAGAATAAACTCTGAAGACTTAAATACAAAAAGAAAATGCTAGACAGATCAAATCAATTTTAAAAGAGCTACCAGGGTAGTGGATTAATTTGATACTTCAGTTGCGGTAGACTTGGATTCAGTTCCCAAACTGAGCAAAAGGCACTACAAAGGTTTAGGATGTGATAAACAGGCTAAACTAGAAGCACAACTACTACTAAAGATTACTAAAAGGCATCATTCTGCTGGAAAAAGTAGTAGTGTAACAAACAGAGTATTGTCCACCTCCATTATAACTTTTCATAAACATAACCTATATGACCTACATGGACAGACTGAAGGCCCTGTCACTGTACTCTGTAGCTTATAGGCTGCTGAGAGGTGACTTATGCTTGGCCTACAGAGCAATCTTGGACCCCTGCCCTAATGGAAATGCTGCACATCTGCAAGTCAGATGGGACAAGATTCACTTGTTCTAGGGATCTTAACCTACCCTGCGACATTAGCTGGACATTCTGGAGAGAGAGAGATGCCTCTCAGAAATTGCCACTGCTCTGGAACAAACTCCCAAGTCACGTAAAACAGAGCTCCTCAATGACCCTTTTTAAGTATATCTGAATGGGAGACCATAAATTTACCCTGGGGGGTGCCACCTGTCCCATTTAGGTAAGGGAAGTCAGTGCTGATCATAAATTCACATTGTAAATATAGACCATACAACTTGGTCAATAAGGGAACAAGGGTATAACATGGCTAAGCTTATAAAGGCCATAGGACCAATAGCCTAGTAACCTCCTATGAACCTATAATTGAAAACCTGAAAGGCAGTCAGCGTTCTTGCCAATAACACCCAATGACTTGAATGTTTGTGAGTGCTTATGATTTTCTGGTTACTTGATTGTATTTCACAGCACTTAACTGAAGAGCATGCAAGTATTTTACAGCACTTAATTGAAGAACATGGTAACACAAATCACACCCACAAACACACTGAACTTGGCCAACTTAGAGTGCACAGTATATCTACTCATTGTCTTTGGAATACGGGAGAAAACAGGAGCACCCAGAGGAAACCCATAGGAACAGAGGGAGGATATACAGACTCGGCACAGAAGGTACCCAAGCCAAAATTTGAACCAGCGAACCTCTTGCTGTAAGACAATGCTATCTGCTGCACCACTATGTGTATGGAAGAACAGGCAGGACTTGCTACCCTGTGGTGTGAATCTTGGCGAGAGATGATTGCCACTGTTAAAGTGACACCCTGACCCCCATGTGCAAAAATGGGAAAAGGGGTTGTGGATGGATGGATGCTAACACATATTCACAAATCAACTCAAGTTGCAACTTATAAACAAAGGTATGGCATCTAAGTCCAAGGAAGTCATTGTTCCACTGTATTCATCATTCATCACACCCATCACTGAGTACAATGCCCCCTTTGGTATGTACCTAACCAGGCACATCCAACAACTGGAATGTCCACAGAGGTTCCTCACTAAAAGAATACAGGGCATAAGTAATATGCCCTATGCAGACCACCTCAAGGCCCTATCCCTGTATTCTGTCTCCTACAGGCTTTTGAGGGGAGATTTATGCCTGACATACAGGACATTGTCAGACCCTACTCTGATGGACCTCCTGCATATCCACAAAACAAACAGTACCAGAATTACCCATTCTAATGACTTAAACCTTGCCTGTGATATAATCAGGATCTGCTGGAGAGATAGGTATGTATCCCAGAGACTACCCTGTCTATGGAACAGGCTCCCCATCCATGTGAAGTAGAGTTCCTCCCTAACCCAATTCAAGTGCAACTTGGACAACTGGATGGGAAACCGGAAATTCATCCCTGGTTTGGCACCTATGTCTCTAATGCAAACAGGTAACCTGTAAATGGTTCATCTCCCAGGCCCATGCTTACACTTATCAAGGGTATCAGAACTTGTCAGAGATTTGTGATGCATAGCTAGGCTTAAAAAGGCCCTTGTGGTCGTTAGCATAGTAAACACCAATGAACCTATGGCCAGCAAGTTAACATTCTCTGTTTTTAAAGCAAATACTTTCATTACCATAGGTAAGAATAATTTGCATGTATTACCTTTAACAAATACCACTACAGAAAGAACAAATTCAGAGTTTTAATTTAACATTCACTATGCAGTAATACAATTAACATAATACTCAAAGCATTTAGGAATATAATAAGCAGGGAAAAAAGCTATAAAAAAGAGAAACATTTAAACATATACAACACCTTGCAAATTAGCAGCCACAGAACATATGGAAACAGCCACAACAGCATCCACACCCCGGATGCCTGGGTCAAACCTTCATTTACAATCACGGCCCTCTCAAAGCAAACTTCTTACAGTAACACAAAAAATTAAAAAAAGAGAGAAACATCACATCATCTAATCAATCTAGAATTATCTAAACAACACAGTTTCAAGTTCTCAGAGCTATAGGGGAAGGCATAGCTCATTTAAGAACTCCCCGCAATCATTTATAATACCAGTATTACCAGTATCTCTACAGGGTAGATGTTATACCAACTGTTGATCCATAGATTCTACTCAATTACCCTTCTCTCTTTCTCAAGCATTTTATCCATCAAAGAATTAATTTCCCAAATTCTGTTTAAAATGATAAATCCTACATCACTGGTGGATTGGATACCTTCTTTCAAGACAATGATGGTCTTTTTTGTTAAAAAGGAGACTAGCACTCAATAGTCCAATTTAAACTGGCGTACGGCTCAGCCCTGTTTGTCCTGTATACCCAATAAAAACATACCAGGGATACACACAATTCTACCTGGCAAGAATCTCCTCAAGAAATCCCCAAACCCTTCTAATAATTTTCCAGATAGTGACAATGTTAAAAGACATGCCAAGAGCCTTAAATTTCCACTTCCAAACATCTCTAATACTTAGGTGACAACCAGCATCAGCATCAACTCCTCTTTTTCACCCACAGTCTACATGGAGTCAGGGTGTCACATCAACAGTGCCCATTACCTTGAGCAAACCTTCACACCACCAGGTAGGAACCAAGAAGAATATTTTTCTAAGGCTGGCTGGCATATACAAGTACTGATGTACACATTGCCAAACAGCATGTTGTAAAGGAATAATCTAATACCGCAAAGAGATGTATGCAGTATTACTGCCTCACAGTCATCAAACAGCAGAAGGTTTTGAATATTATCTTATCTGCTCTAACAGACCGACAGACACCATTGCTTCAAGCATTATATATTGCGGGTTCCATGCACTCATAATAAAACAATGCATATGTAGGAATTCCAATATGGCTGCAGACTGGCCAACAGCTTAATTTCTGCTCCCCCAGTGTGAAAAAAGACACTGAGACACAGGGGCCAGTAATTTGGCCAGATTTAGTACATTCAAGTTACTGGCTAGTAAGTCAGAAAAATGACTTGTTGATACACAAACATTTGATAAAATGACGGCTTGGTAAAATAACTCTGCAGTACACTTTGTTGCCAAAATGAACTGTCGATGAAGTAAACTGCATCCCACTGAGGAGGAATGCATACTACACAACTTTTGAACATGTGAGGGAGTGAAGGAGAGACAGAATTAATGCACAGCAATATGAGAAAGTATCTTCTCCAAAGTCAGTTTTCAAATCATGGAGTGATGGTGTGTGGGGAGCACAGCAAGACCAATATGGGTTGGAAGAAAGAAACGGATATACTGTGTTTGGTTCTGGCCTCTGTGCCCAATGCTACAGCTAAATAAGCAATGGAAAACTAAAGCAATTATGCCTGCTGGTAGCCTAAATGGATGACATCTATAACTGATGAGAATAATAACAATAATAAGTTATCATCAATTTAGAGAGACTCCCCCTGCATAGTGTAGGGTGTTGCAATATTTCAGAATCAAGCAGGAGACTCTAAATGGCCAGGTCATTTTTTTTCACAGGTTTAAATATTTTGCATTGCATTAGAGTTCACAGGGTATGAACAGGTTATGGTAGAGGCATTTTTTCAACAACCGAAACTAAGGGTATAATGGTTGATATAATGCTTAAGGTCTTTGCCTCCCATGTACAAGGTAGAAGGCATAGGGTACAAGATTCAATCCTGACCTTAAGCCAACTCCTGTATGGAGTTTGCAGGTTCCTGTATCTGTATAGTAAACACCTTAACCATTATGTCAACCTCCCAACCCTAATAATTCTTCATCTGTCTCTGACCGATTCCTCCCACCTCCCAAAAACATGCTGGGTGTTTCTACTTCAAACTCCCTCAATATGAGTTGGTGTTGACAACAGGGGACCTGAATGCTGATATCAGGACAGATATAAAGATATATAGGGTATGAGGACTGCATTGGTCCACATGGCTGGGACATAAGGCATAAAGGAGTGTCCATTTAATATTTCTGTCGGCAAATGGCTTGATGGTGGATAACACATGGTTTAGGAAGAGAGAGCACTGGGTTAGAGTCAGAGACGTCAGTTATCCCCATTGCACACAACATAAAACACTGCTGGCCACAATCAGTTGCAAGCAGTGCTCATAATCAGTCTCTAAGGTCAATAGAGACCAGGCTGATGACCTGAAAGTTTACTAGAAAGAAGGTACAAGATTTTAATGACCTGAAAGTTTACTAGAAAGAAGGTACAAGATTTTAGGGAACTACTTAGGATTCTAACATCTCAGAAAGAGGAGGAAATAGATGGAGATGAAAAAGAATGTCAGTGCTGTGAGGCTGCCAGCCCAGCTATCTGGAATTTTGTAAATAATCGCATGTCATTTGTGAATATTAATATGATCCATAGGGTTGTCTTACAAATGTAAGAGAACTACATGTTATATGTACATTAACCTACTGGTGCAGAAGTTTGTGTTGAACTGCATGTTATGTACTGAGCTTCCGGAATGTTACCACAGTGTACCCTACTGGAAAAGAACAGAGTTGACTTGCAAACCCTAAGAAAATAAGTGAATTATTTTACGATTGTGTTTATCTCCCAGTTTCACTGAACGAGACAGGATGTCTACAGCTAGAGGTTTCTTTATTGCCTGGAAACAGAAATAATTACTAGGTTTCAAATGTAAAAGTGTTAATTGATTTATGACTTCCAGTTCTAGGCAAACTTCTGAGAGATATGTACTTCTCCCATAGAGATGTTAAAGCCTCTGTTGGTATCTGTTAGCCTGGGAACTGAAGGCAGGTGACAAATAGTGATGTCATCCAGCTAACCCACCAGTAATGTGTATTATTAATTTGGGAACGGTGAGTCTGTGCATTTTGTATTTGTCTTTGGACTTGGAAACATCCTCTCATCAGCACTTGCCTTGCTAATAGTAAGTAACTAAGGAAAAGTGATTTCTCTTACATATAGATAGAAAAATAGTAAAATTAGTTTAGATGTTTTCTGTATTTATGTGACACTGTCCTGCAATGTTGTTTTAAAATATTTCCTGTGATTCTGAACTCTGTCGTTACTGTGTTGAGTTACTGAATATTGTCTTGTTCTTTTATTATCTATTATTAAATATATTTAAACCTTTTAATTGTGGCTGGTTTGTTTAGAGATATTTAAGCCGGCTTGTTTAGAGATATTTAAGCCCTTAGAGTACTTGCATATGTATTTGGTGACACTGTACAGGCCACTCTTAAATAGCCTTGCGAGTCTTGGTCACACTTAGCATTTGGATAATAGTAACATCACACAGTAGGATTGGTAGCCCTTTGGCAAGGGCCTAATAGTAGCTGATAAAGAGCTGGTTGGTGACAGTGATAACTACCTTTTAGTATGGGCAGAAGGGGGCATAGCTAGTAAACATGTGCCAGCTTTTTCCAGGAGTGTGTGTGTTTGTATATAAATCAAATCTCAATGTGTGTGTCAGCTACTAGGGCAGGGACACAAAGCACTGGTTGGACAGAGATGGTGGTGGGTTTGGCTTGACCGCTTGGCTGAGATCTTAATCCTATAGCTGTGCCAGTGGGGAGTCTTACTGGGGATCTGGAGAAAGAGGGAGAAACCAGACCCAGGCTGACTGTGATCTCTGTGTGCTCTTAAGGTAAATTGTACTTTACTGCATGTATTTGTCATCCTCCCAATGTGTACATCCCTCACTGGTGCTAATGGTGAGGATTGAGGCTCCTTGATTACTGGGCCAGTGCAGGGGCGTCACACGCATCTCAAAGAAGCATGTATGATGACTAAAGAACAGATATGCAGCTGAACCTGGTATGGAAATAAGGCAAGCTGGTGGTAGAATGCAGAAGTCCAGGAAGTTATCAAAAGAAAGGAGGAGTGCTGGAAAAAGTGGGAGATGGAAATGTACCAGGCTAAAAAGGGATACTGGTTGATAAACAAGCTAAGAGAGCAGTCGCAACAGCAAAATACTAGTTATTATAGTCACTGTACCAAATTCTGGAAAGTGGCTCAGCAGATGGCACAAAGTAACATCAGGTTGCAAGGCAAAGACAGAAAGATAAAGAATATAGTCATCTGAGTGATCTGACACCCTTCATAAGGGATGCCAGCAACAACCTGTTCATCAGTCCACAGGCCATCAAAGGCAGATGGAAGAAGTACTTTCTGCAGCTTCTGAATGAAAGAAAAAACTCAGAAGCTATACTACCCCATACAGCTTATGATGAAAGAGAAAGAAGAACTCCTTTAGAAGTAAGAACAGCACAAAAAAAAACGAAGTCAGGGAAAGCAGCAGGCTCAGATGAGGTCAAACCAGATATGATCAGGAATGATCAAGAAATGTCTGTAGACAGTACTCATAACAGTACAGACAGTGTATCCCAGATTACTGAAAAAAAATAAACATTCTGCTGCCAGTATATAAGAACAAAGGGGATATTCACAACTGTGGACAGTATAAAGGTATCAAACTCCTGTTATCTTGCATGAAAGTGCTGGAGAGGGTGATTAATAAATGAATATACAGAGCAGTAGAAAGTAAGAAGGGTATGAGCAGTTCATTTTCATGCCAGGAAGCAGAAAAACTGACCTAGTGTTTGCAGAGAGACAGGTTTTTGAGAAGAAGCTACAGATGGGGTAAAAATAAAAAGTGGTCATTGCTGTAATTGGAGAAGGCATATGACAAGGTCCCAAGAAAGCTGACTTGGGTAGTCTTGTGGTGTTTTGAACTCCTGAAAACACTGGTAGAATTAGTGAAGGCTATGTACAAGGATGCAATAACACAAGTACGAACAGTGTTCAGACTCAGACAGGGGTTCCTAGTGGGAGTAGATGTGCATCAGGGTTCAGCTCTGAGCCCAATGCTGTTCATACTGGTAATGTACTACATCAGCAAACAGGTCAGAGGAGAGAGATCAACAAAGTTGCTGTATGCAGTCAGTTTGGCATTACAAGCAGATTCTGAGCAAGAACCTCAGCATATAAGGGAATAGAAAGGAATGCAAAACTAAAGGCCTACGGGGATGAAATATAGCATAGACAAGACAGATGTCATGGCAGCAAATGGGAGAAAACAGAAGAAACTGATGACTGAAAAAGAAGGGAAAAAAATAAACCAGGTTTACAATTTCAAGTGTCTGGTAATGATGGTTGAAGAGAAGGGCATTCTGAAAGAGGAGGTCGAAGCTAGAATCAGAGGGGATGTAGGTAAATGCTGCAGAATGTCAGGGTAGTGTGCGGCAGAAGAATGGCAAATAAGCTGAAAAGCAAGCATACAAAACAGTGGTGCAACCTATACTACTGCAAGGTACAGGAAAATGATCTGTGAAGGCCAAGCAGTTAAGGAATCTAAAAGTGATGGAGATGAAGTCTGAGATAGGTGACAAGATCTACACTGTGGTACAGATGAAATGAGGACATAAGAGCAGAAGTCAAAGTAGCTCCAACTGCACAGAAGGTAAAAGAGAACAGACTACAGTGGTTCAGACACATATGTAGAAGATGAAGTGATAAAGATTTGAGAGAGAGACAGGAAGATGACAAGAAGAAATATGAGTGTCCAACAAAGGGATGGATCACATGACAGAAGACCTGTGACAGTCAGACATGACCTCTGAGGAAGGTATGAGAATGACATGAATTGACAAAGATGGTGACAGTTGATGACACACCCTGGCCCTATGAAGAAAATATGAAAAGGGGGATTAATGACAATGATATTACCCAGATGACTGGGGTTCAATTGGTGACCCAGTCACTGGAGTTCAGCGTAATCAATTGGTGATATAAGCGAGCGGCCAGAAAGTGGCCTAACTATCTTTGGGAGGCCTATTATTAATGGAGTCCCAATGCAAAAACTCCACCTACTGGAAAGCTCTGGATGCAACTATCACACTAAAGACAAGGGGAAACACAAGCCTGACAAGGAATGTATTCATTCTTGCTTTTACTATGGCTGGGCAGAAGAACACATGCACATTGCTCACAGCAGAAAATGCACTACGCTTTCTTTCCAATGGGAGGAGGGGGGTATTAGAACATTAAAAAAAAAAATCTGCTATTCTCCCAAGGGTGACAGCTGTGATCCTCACATCTCGTGTTTATCTCCAGATGTCCCAGGATGCTGGAGGTTAGGAAAGTGTATGGGGCAATAGGGGATGACAGCACAATTGTTAATGGGTCAGGAGTATAAAGAGAAACAGGTTAAAAAAATCCAGCTTTATACAGGTCCTGTCAGTAGACTACATGTTTTAAGTGACCAGCTGAGAAATTGACTTAAAGGGGATCTTATGGATAAAAATCTAGCCTCAGACAGGCCTTATAAGTAAACTATATTTTATTTCAAAAATGAGAAGTGCACTATGCAGTAAAATATTTAAACAAAGTGTCAAAATGGAGACAATTCATGCTGAATAACTGTTGCAATAAAAAAAAATAATAATTTCTTGAATATAGTAATATTAAGACATGTAAAGCACTTCAGTAAGCTACAAATCTGTAAACTAATGACCCAAAATAGAAAATAACAGTACAATTCAAATCCGGACAAACAACATGTCCCACAAACCAGGTAGAAATATGTAACCCTGCATGTTCATGTCCCACACAACTGCCAGGTTGTCCACTGCTACCAGCAAGGAGGGACTTTGCTGCAGTCCGCTCTCCAAAGCCTGAAAAGCATTAAGGCAGTGGGTACTAGAAAACAAAAGAGATGTTTTTTTTTTTCCCCAGAAGAAAAAAAAATGAAAATATGCCTCAGTGCAGAAAGCAACTTGATCTATTCCCCTTTACACAATGACAGGCCTGAATCTGCTATTCTGAAAATAGCACAAGTGTTTTCATAAGTGTACTACAGTCAACAAGGCATTTTGTCATGAATGTTTTATTACTTTCAAGTACTATTTATTGGAATTCAAAGGCAGTGGTGAAGTAGTAATACTGTAAAAGCTGTTGAACTAAGCAGAGTATTCTAATAGCCTCCATGAACAGGCATGCTTCACTCAAACACTCAAGTGCTCTCCAAACTGAAAACAACAAAGCAAATAAGCATAAAAAGGAAAATGGCTGCCATCACAACAGGATGTGGCACTGAAGATAAAAGACAACCTAGAAAGGTGGTTCAGAAGGTCATTACATAATCTCAGTTACTAAATGGATGCAGAAAACAATAAACAAACAGAGCATACATGAGGAACAGCTGCTTACACTTCTTCCTTCAGAATGCCCACATAACTGAAACCGTAACGTGTAAATGCTAAGCTTATTAAGGAACTGAAGTTATTTAGCTCCTAGTTTCATCAAAATTAAAATAATATATTATTGTAATCTGCAAATATTAATTACGCATTATGCAATCTTCAAGTATTAAATATTATAAAATATATAAACTTTTTATTTTTTACACTAAATGGCATACTACGATTCAGATAAAAACCTGTGACGTTTGAGGGACTTTAATTACGAAGAAAAAGAGATACTAACAGCACATAAGGACTCATGACTACAGGGTTTCTACAAATGTCACTGCTTACTGAATAAACTTCAGATCTCACCAAGACAAAGGATCAAGGCTTTGAGCAGTCAACAAGCTGTTTCCTATAGTTCAGGGTACAGAATTTGATTCCTTCCACCACCATTTGCCTACTGTGAGACTGAGCAAATCACTCAATTCAACATTGCTCATAGGTCACTCTTGAAAAAGGACACTTTTGCCAGAGGGCATACCCAGTTAACAGATGTATTTTAAAAAAAGTAGTGCAAGTCATACAGTTGTGTAAACTTTTTTTAACACTTTTTTTTTACTGTAGACATCTAATTTTTCTACAAGAACACTCTGCCTTACTTGTATATTGTTTAATACAGTGAGGCTGCTCTTTATGGTAAGGATGCTAATGCACCGGGGTAATATCTCTTCCTGCAAGCAGCAGCAACCTTGGAGCCAAATGTAATTAGTAATGGATGGAATGGGGACAGCTCACTGCTTTGGGGTGGTGTTGCCTCCTTACAATAAATGGGGTTTGTTCTATTTCTTCATGTGTGTTTTTAAACAAAAATATTTGTGTCACAAGGCTGCATTTAATTCTTTGCTTTTCACTGAACAAGTTCTGCTTGTGATCTTTGCTTTGGGGTAGATTCACAGTCCAAGGTTCACAAGCAACTTACTTTTGTATCTCCCCTCATAAAAACTGGTTTATAACTTAACTTCATGCATTACTGAATTCTGCATCTGGTTTAAAGTAGAACTATGTCAAACAGACTCTTGGTAAGCTGTTCCTATCACAAACAGCTATTTCTATCAAATTGCACGTCCCATGAAACAACCGCCTTGTATCTTCAAATTTTGTGGTTTGTGCTTTATCTTGCACATCTCATACATGGAAAATAGTAGCCACCAGAATTCTGATATCCCCCCTTTTCTTAAAAAACATTATAAACAATGACATACATTAACAGAAAGCAGAAAGAAAATAAACCATAGTAACATTTTTCATTATTTTCAAGCAGTATACACATAAGTTTTCTTTTTAAGAACTACCATTCACACTGACATCTCTCAATTCACCTCACTCTTCCTACACAACAGTATTCAGTATGTATTGTTCTGACAAATCCCATTTACTGCTATGCAATTTGCTCCTTCTCTTTTCAAAAGAGCCCTTCTCCACTTATTTTATCTACTTTCAGTATTCAGTACTTCAATTACAGATGGTTTAAGTTTGATTTCCACTTTCTAGTAACCGTTTTGGCAGCCCGCATATTAAACTGAGTAAGGCGTTCTTATGTCTAGGCAATTTTGATCCTATGGCCCCAATCAAAACAATCATATCCATACTTACAAAAATTTGCTCCTCCAACATTTCTGATAAAGTACTCCATAGGGATTTTTTTTAAAACTGCCAGCTCACTGCATTTCAAAAAAAAAGTTCTTAATTAACTCTCTCTTTCCATCACATCTCCAACACTTACTATCTGAAGAAAAATGTTCTGAAGTCTGTTTGGCATATAAATACACTTATGCAATCATTCCAAGCAAAAATGATAAACCTTCTAGACTTTGTTGCAGATGTGGCAGCCACAGAGATATCCTCGCATTGCCTAACTTCTGATAGCTTTGAAATACTTGAATGTTAGGCATGTTCCTTCTCTGAACCACAAGATTATCTATGTGTGTGTAAGTCTCTTATGCTATGACTTCTGGTACAAACCCAAATACATTTTTAATTTTCTATTCTGAGCTATCTTTATCTAATTTATGTCTGCTCCTCAGAATGATGATGTTTCCAAAACTGCACACAATTCTGCAAATGGGGTATTACCAATAGTCAGTAGGGAGTAAGTGTAGTCTCTTTTTTCACCTCTGGTGATGCAACATTCTGCTCATCTCAGTACTGTGTCATGCTTCCTGGTTTCTCTTGGAGAATTAGGTAATCTAAGATTAATTACTCTTATTTTACTTATCTATTTATTTTTTTTTTAAGTTTTGTACATTTGTTAACCAGGTTATTTCACTTAACAAAGGTATCCCTTTTCAGACCAAACACAGAGCATCATTTGGTTAAGTGACTTGCCCGGAATCCCATAGTAGGCAAATGGACAAGGAAGTAATCGAACTTGTATTCTGAGTGCAGAAGCAACTCGTTAATAGCTCACAGCCTTAATCCTCTGCACTAGATGATAGATTAGGCCCCCTTCCTCATTTATTACTGCCACTAGTTACACCTGAATGGTGGATTCATCGCAGGAGCTGTTACTTACCAAATATAACAACCTGAATTTTGACTGAACTTAAGCTGGCATTTTTTGGCCTGTTCTCCAATTTTCCCAAGTCTCATCACCATTATATTTCTGCTTGCCACTGAATAATTAAATAAGTTGATAAACACCCATCTGGAGCAATCAGGCTAGGCGATTCATGTGGTGAACTCTAAGGTACTTATGTTTTTCGATGACTGCAAGTCTCTCTCTCTCTCCCAAAAGCTAGTTAATGACTTAGAGCTAATTCTTAGCTGTTTTCAACATTTTGATAGAGTCTCTGGCTTAAAAAAATACATCTAAAGCAGAACTTTTTCCAGTCAATAGAGCAGCTTTATTTCAGCTACAAAGTATAACCATACATTTTCCATGGACAAAAAAACTAATTTCAAACATCTATGGATTCTTCCATACCAAGACACATGCAAAATAGCTGAAATAATTTCATCTATAACTTGGGATAAGGTATACATAATGTCGCATGTGTGGAAAAAAATTGCACTTAAGCATGATGGGATGGATTTTGGTTGTCAAACTATTTGTAGCTCCCTTTGTGTTTTATCTATTTAGATGTACTCCTATTCCCCAGAATAATAATCTGTTATGGAAGATAAGTAATGAAGATGCACCTGGTGTAGGACCATCATCTATACTAGGCATAGCCACACCCGTATGGAAAATGTGCTCCAGGACTTCACATTGTCTCAGCTATTACCTACCGACTACAGTCACCTCCCTATATGAGCTCAATTAGAAGGAAATATTCTCATCTCTGGGGATTGAGCTGCTACCCAGGAAATCTTCCAAGGATGTCAGAAGAATGGTAGTTTCTAGGTGAGACACATAAAGCTCTAAAGGAATCTTCTAAAATAATCTCCTGGGAAGATAAATGGAGTTCAGCTATACCCCTGTGGGGATACCTCCATTTTAAGGTTCAAAGCAACCTGTTATGAGATTCACAGTGGGAAAACTGAAGGGATACAGTGGTTATCAGATCTTACCACCTTTTACCCATCTCTGTTGGAGTCCCCAAGGATCCATCCTCAGACCTCTACTCTTCATCATATTTACCAAAACCCTCAGTACCCTCCACTCAACTAGCCTCTATCATTCAATATGCCGATGATGCTTCTCTTATCTGTTCTGCCCCCTCACCTAAGGAACTACAAGAAAAAACACAAAAATCTCTCCAAGACAAGCTACTTTACCAACCACCAACTCATACTCAACCCAAACAAAACTGAGCTAATGGTCTTCGGTAATAAAGTTAAAAATAACCTAGCCCCCTCTCACCATCTACTACTGTAATGGTACAAACAATGAACCTGTCAATCAAACTAAGCTTCAAGGTGTAATAATAAACTGTCTAAAATATGATAAATATATATCACTAACAATTAAAGTCCACATCAAACTTGGCTCACTTTATATGGCCAAACCATACTTAACCAACAATGCCAGTATATCCACTGCCATATCCCACCTACTATCCACCACTCCCAAATCTTTACTAACCCATGCAATTCTGACTTGAACAACTTACATCTGCTGTAACAAAATAGCCAAGTTTGCCATTAACCTACCCCATAAATTTCATCGCTGTTCCGCCCTTCACCAACTCAAATGGAATGGACCACCCAACCTATTAACAACTCTAAACCAACTAATCTTTGCCCACAGTATCATCCGTAAACCCAACAACTGCCCTGCTCTCACTGACCTAGTTCAACCCAACACAAACCTTAGGTCCATTTAGATCCTCTGCTAAACTAATTCTAAAGGTAACTAAATCCCATAACTATTATAGAGAATCCCTCTACTTTAATAAAACAGCCCAAACCTGGAACTTATTTCCCTAACACATCCTAAAAAATCCAGACAGTCACAAATTCAAACTACTCCTAAAAGAACACCTTACTAATCACTGGCTATGCTCCTGCATTGTCGCTTACTCTAACCAGATCAACATTGAATGCATACCAAATTAGACCCTATCATTTATTTCTCTTCTTCTAATCTTCTAACTATGAGAGAGCAAAAAACAAAAAAGGTTTTGTCTACACTTGCCATCAAGTTTTGTAAACTCGAATATATATTAACTAGCCTCCTTGTAACTTCTGATCAAATATTTATGCATTTGTACACTGTATGAGATACTCTGCTGTATTTTTTTCCACTGTTAGTTTGTTAATTATTTGTTGAAGCTTTTCTTCCCGAGTCTCCTCTGAAAACAGGCTCCTGGCCAAGTCGGACATTACGTAGTAAGCAAAATCTAATAAATAAATAAATGAATAAATAAATAAATAAATATTAAAAGACAATTATTTCTTTCTAAGAAATGGAATACTTGGGTCACGTTTTTAGTATACTTACCATCATGGTAGACATAACTGGAATGTAAACTGAAATTATTTCACCAATATTAGTAACAAAATCTTTTACATATATTTTTTTCATTTTATACAGACAGACCCCCAAAACAGACTGACAGATTTAAAAAACAGACACGCTGATTACTCTTTTCATGACAGGATAATACGGCATCACATCTGGCATTATTTATAGTTAGATGCTGTTGTTACCACTATAGACAAAAATCTTACAATTGTTTTTCTTCACGAGGTTGATATATATGTGAAATTAACCAATGGAAGCATTTTGTATATATTGTATATAATGTGTGAATTTGTAATATGGTTGTGAAAAATAATAAAAAATGATTACTGAAAAAAAAAAATTTGGTTTGCAAAAAAAAAATTGCCAGATCTCTCTGTATGTTTTCTATAGATTCTTCTTGCACATCTTTGTGTCATCAGCAAAAAAAAAAAAGAAAAAACTCTACCTTACAGTCATTCTGCAACTATTCTAATCAAAACCCATTTCATCTGCAAAGATTCAGCACATCTCTTCTCTTTCTTAATATGCAAAATGATTCATTGCCAATACCCTGTCCTGCCATTTCCAATTTCTTTGCTGAAGTTCATTACTTGCCACACTGTCTCAGTTTTCTCTCCTGCCCATCTATAAAAACTGTCTCCTTTTCTGACTGAACTATCAATTCCAAAAATTTACTAAGCTCTACCTAAGTAAAGTCAATTGAACAGAAATAGTTGAAGACACATCTCTCCAAATACAACACAGCTCCATACTGACTGCATTGCTTAACAAGAGAGGCAAATATCCCATTTTAGTCGGATTTTGATTCACAATGCAGCAAAGTAACCCCTGCCATGAGAAACAACAGCCTCAGCAGGGGATCCAGGGAGGCCTGTTCTCTTGCAAAACAATTGTTTTCAATATCCATTCAGTTTCCTTTCAGCCAGATGAGTCTTCACCAACTTCTTTTCCATCAGCTGTGAATCAATATGCTGTGTTTCAAAAGCACTTAATATACCCTATATTTATTTTATGTTTAGTTTGCCTGAAATTTCCAATTAAAGCAGATGTTGGTAGGAAAAACAATCATTGGTTTTCTCCTTTTGGGTTTCCTTGCATTCTCCCGAAGACTGCACTGTTTTCCCTAATCTTTGATACTCCCTTGGTTTGAGAGCTACAGTGCATTTTTTCTGATTTTATTTTTGTGTTGCATGTTAGTTTCATAAAGACCTGCTGCTTCTGTAATGGCAGTTCTAATGTGGCCCTAAAATTCAAACACACCACCATTATGACCTTTTGCTAGACAATATTTAAAACACTGTACCTTTTTTCCCATTCTGCTCCTCTTGAAGTCCTGCATCCCTTACTTCTGACTGGTTCACCTTCATAATTAATTTGACAGTGAGCCCCCACGATGGGTGATCAGCTGTTCCCAAAGGACGTTAAGTCAATGTTAAAATCATCATCACTGAATGTCATTTTAAATGGAAAAAAATGTTTAAACATTTCAAGTACATTTAAGTATTTTTGTGAGAGTAAAATCACCTCCACACTACCCATGTGTCCCTTAGTCAGTCTCCAACTTACCAGAATCAATTCAAAAGTCATTCTGACTAAGGGAAAGGAGACTCTCCCTTTGCAGGCGCACATTAGTTCTTGCACACATGGCCACTGCAAAATATGTTTCTCATTCCCAAACAACAGTACACTGCTACAACTGACATCCTCTCTTCCTCCTGCCATCACAGAACATGGTAAGAATGCTTTGTCAAATGTAAGCCCTAGTGCTAATTGCCTGATTTATACCTGTCCCTCATTAGTAACTATCCTGCTCTTTGATGTACTCATTTTTTATTTATTTAGCCTTTGCTCAGAAGAAAGGAATGTTGGTACCTAAAAGTAGGGAAGGCAGTACTGCTGACTTGGAGGATGAGACAGTAACATAAAGGACGAGTCAGAAAATAAAGCACTTTGGTGCAGAAAAGAAGGGAGTACTTTGCATGAATGAAGTTCTGAAAGAAATAATGGCTGAATAGAACTAGGAAAGGTAAAAGAAGTTGAGGAAAAAATCAAGGCAGTAGGATCAGAGAAGAGAAGTGAAGAAAACATAGAACAGAAGTATGAAAGATTAAGAAAAATACAGGGATGGAAATATTTTAGAGATGACACGGAATCATCAGACAAGGAAATCATGTAAGAAAGCAATAAGAAAATTGGTGATGGGAAATGTCACTGGTAACAATGGATGCTTGGTGGAATTTTATAAGAAAGTGGAAAAGTGATGGCTAGGAGACTGTTTTAGTGACACAGAATAAACAAATTCTCTACCAAACTATTTAAAGTAGTAGCATTACCAAATGACAAATGAAAGGGAATACCCAGGCAAACTACAGGTTGAAATTCCTGCTAAATTAGATGTTAATGTATTATTGAAACGTCTATTTTAAAAGTTACAAAAATAATGCCAAAAGCATGCTTTGTTAATGGAAGAAAGTTGTGAAAAAAGTCCTGGAGAAGAAAGCAAAGGTGGGTTTGTAGGTTTTGTTATAAAAGCAATGCAGCTAACTGAGGAGTGGGGTTTCCTTTTTTCAGTGATGAAAAGAGATGGGATTTTTGAGACAGGTGGATGAAGATAATGAACTGAGAAACAGAGCCAGAGGTTTCAGTAATTGATTTAGGTGTCAAGGAAAGTTAGTGTACAACAGAGAGTGTACAGAAAAGAACAAAACAGAAAAGTCAGTAACCACTAGTGTTACTTCTCAAACTGAATGAGATCCTGGCAAGAATGGTACAAAGGTGTGCGTGGGGGCAAGGGTGGGGGTGCAGGGTTACTCAACAGAGGAGAATTTGACCTGCAAGTTTCTGCTAATGATTTGGTCTCAGAAAGGATGGGGGGGGGGTTGGTTAGACAGTCTTACAGGGGTTGATAAATCTGGAAGGCAACTAGGAATAAAGTGCAAATGAAAGAAAAATCTCTAGGTAAGGGTAAGTGATATGAAGGAGAAGATCCTTACTTTGCTGAGATGCCTAGAATAAACAACTCTGAATGCACTTTTATAACCTACCATTTTTGATGAAGCCTATGTACTAGTCAGACCCAGCTGTAAGTTCTCCTAAAGAGCTGACTACCAACACTGGTCCACACAGCATCTCTTTTTTAAGGAAGAAAGGTTTAGCCATTAATATTAAAGGTAGTGCAACACTTCTGATAAACTTATTTAAAGTGTATTTAACCATGTAATGGAAGCCTTGGGTTTATATCATCTCACTAAAAATCTATTACTTAATTTTATTTCAAACCAAACAAACTGACTGAAATGACATTAAAAGAATGAACATAAATGGATGAACCCCAGCAAGGCTAATTCCCCATTTCCCTGAACCTCCTACTTAATGTAAACAATGGACATTGTGAGCTGTCTATCGGGAGCTAGGATCTGCCACATAACACACGCACTCAAGTCACTCCAAAGCAAGTACAAATATGACTCCGTCATTGTCCATGCTGGTGTGAATGACCTGAGACGTACCTCCCTGGACTACATGAAAAGAGACATAGAGGAGCTCTCTGATTATGTAGCCCAGGCTGGTATGACCCTGACCCTGAGCAGCATCCTGCCCTCACCAAGAATGATACCACAATACAAAGACAAGATTATCAGCTTTAACAATTGGCTCAAGTACTGGTGTCATTCTAAGGGGATCCAATGTCTGTCTGCCTGGGATGACATGTTGGACAAGCCATGCTGCTTCGCAAGGGATGGCTTACACCTGTCACTACTGGGCTTCCGGATATTGGCTAAGGCTCTTGCCACCCCCATAGTGCCTTTTTTAGGCAAGGCTCAAAAGACAAACCCACCTCCTTAGAAAACAAAAATGGAAAAAAACTAAGAGTAATGTTGCTCAATGCCAGAAGTCTAAATCTCAAGATGCAGGCACTTGATGCACTCCTCAGCATGGAGAACATTGATGTCTGTGCAGTAACTGAAACCTGGTTCAGGGCTCCGGAGAGCACCCCAGCGCTACCAGGCTATACCTCGTACCATGCTTTTCGGCCCCAAAACCTGGGCCGAACCACAAAGGGAGGGGGAGTGTCCATATTCATCAAGGACACCCACACCTCCAGGTTAGTAGCAACACATGAAGCATCAGAGACCATACAGGTGCAACTAACCATAGGCAAAACAGCTATACAACTGGTAGCATGTTACAGACCACCCACTCAATCTCAAGAACCCCACTCAGCCTTCCTGAAGACATTGGAGGATATGAATGTATCACAAAATACCATCATACTGGGAGACTTCAACTACCCAAACATAGATTGGGTACATTACTCTAGCACTAATACCCTAGCCCAAAGGTTCCTGGAATTCATAAATTCAAATGCACTGGAACAACTAGTCACCTCTCCCACTAGGGGAGATAATATACTAGACCTGATCATCACAAACATGGGGACAAAATGCTCCACACCGGAAGTATACCCCTCACTAGTGAGATCTGACCACAAACTAATCACCCTGGATATACATATCCCACCTCCACCCCCAGCACAAAAGACCACAGTGAAAAACTTCTCAAAAGCAGACTTCACTCTTCTTAAGACTGAGATGGTATCCTTTAAGCCCACTGTGCCAGTGGATACCACATCCCACAATGCTGAATCCTTCACAAATGCTTTCTATGGACATCTCCAAGAATGCATGGATCATGCAATCCCAAACAAATCCAAGTCCCTCTCCACCAAAGGTAAGCGTCCTGTCTGGTGGACCTCATCCATAAACAAATTGTATAACAAAAGAAGGAAGCTACTGCACGTCAGAGTAAAATCCCATGAAGGGAAGACATCTCTGATCAACATTAGCAGAAAACTACGTTCTCTCATAAAAACATCCAAGGCCAACTTTCAGAGAAAAATCGCTAAGGACACTAAAGATAACCACAAAGCCTTCTTCAGCTATGTTAGAAACCTGGGTGGAAACCCTCAGATATGCTCAGAGTTGGTTCACAACAACATAAAATACACTGAACCCACAGATATTGCCAACATTCTGGCTGACAGGTTCAGTGCAAATTTCTCCCCTCCTTCACCCCCAAAAGAAGAAATACTTATCCCAGCTGAATGTAATCTCCCTGTCATCTCAGATGTCCAAGTGAGAACCGCCCTAAACAAAGCAAAAAACACAGCATCAATGGGACCTAACAGTATCCCGGGTTGCGTGTTACATGAACTCCAAGAGGAGCTAAACCCACACATAAAAATGCTATTTAACCTTAGCCTTACTTCGGGATATGTACCTGAACACTGGCGTACAGCAACAGTGGTCCCACTCCACAAGGGGGGTGCCTCTACAGACCCTGGAAACTACCGACCCATAAGCTTAATCAGCCTGGTCTGCAAAGCTATGGAAAGAATCATTATGGAACTCATAAACAGAGACATAGGGGACCTACAGACACTTGACCCCACCCAGTTCGGCTTTGTAAAGGGCAGATCCTGCCTTTTAAACCTGGTTGACTTTTTCGAAACAGTCACTAGAGCCATTGATGAGGGCAAAGCAGTCCATACAGCATACCTGGACTTGGCTAAGGCCTTCGACACAATACCCCACTCAGGCATCATAGATAAGCTCAACAGCTTAAAAGTAAACCCTTATGTTCACTAGATGGGTTGCAAACTGACTAAAGGACAGAACCCATAAAGTTAAAATTGCTGGAGCAATGTCAGACTCAAAGCCAGTCACAAGTGGTGTCCCACAGGGATCTGTCCTGGGACCCCTCTTGTTCGGCATTTATTTCTCAGATGTTAAAGCAAACATGGGAGGGCTGTGGCTGACAAAGTTCGCAGATGACTGCAAACTAGGCGCCATAGTCGATACACCAGCAGACACACACATCCTACAAAAAGGCCTCACAGAAACGGACAACTGGTGCCGGAGTCACGGCCTTAAACTAAATGCCAAAAAATGTATAGTCATCCCCTTTGGGAAAAACAAAGTACCCACAAATTATCACATAGACAGCAACCCACTGAGTACGGAAAAAGTAATCAGAGACCTAGGGACCAAAGTCGACAGCGACCTCTCATTTGACACCCACGTTGCCAAAGTGGTTAGAAAAACATTCTACCTTGCACACCTCATCATGAAGGGATTCACATCCAGATCCAAGGATGTCATTGCACCCCTATATTCCTCCCTCATCAGACCCATGATTGAGTACAATGCCCCATTTGGTATGTACCTCACCCGGCATTTGCAACAGCTGGAGAGACCACAAAAGTACCTCACCAAAAGGATCAAGGGTCTCCAACATATGTCTTATTCTGCCAGACTAAAGAAACTTCAGCTCTATTCAGTAGCGTACCGCCTGCTCAGAGGTGATCACTGCCTGACGTACAAGGCCATGTCCAATCAGGATCTGATGGACATGCTCCACCTCAAAAAATCCAAATCCACCAGGACCACGAGAGCTAAATACCTAAACCTCGGCACAAGTATGAACAGGACATGCTGGAGGGATAGATTCATAACCCAGAGGCTTCCCATGCTTTGGAACAAGATCCCAGTTCATATTAGGCAGAGCCCCTCACTGACTCTTTTCAAGAGAAATCTTGATGAGTGGATGGGAGATCGTAAGTTTACCCCGGGGGTCACATCTGTGTCACTGCTAGACAGGGGCACAGTAAACTAATTCTATTATATAAGGGGACCTTCATTGTGTCACTACTAGACAGAGGCACAGTATTCTAAATTTATTCTGTACATTTTTTGTACCACTTCATGGGGTGGCAAAAGCCACATCACTATGGCTAGGCTTACAAATGCCCCAGGGCAGATAGCCTAGTACTATACTATGAAACTATGACAGTGCACTTCAGGGGGTAGAAACATTCCTCTTTGTAGAATTCTTGCTGTGCATTACTGCGTGTGTATAAGCGGTCTTAAAAATGTCTCTTGTACACTGTAAAATCCTCAGCCAAATGGAAATATTATGCAGTTGAGGAAGGCAATGTTGCCAAGTCAAGCTTAGTTAAGTACTTAATTCATATGCATTTTACAAAAATCAAAGGTGATATTGAAATGCAACAAATTAATAAATTATACTAGCAGAATTTGGAAATGATGTGCTACTGACACATTCTGCTTGTCAAAATGAATATACATAACAAAGTACTGAAAACAAAGTAAACAGAATTATGATCCAGTAAACACCAACTGTTAACTTCAAGTGCAGATGAAAAGCTCTGAATGTAAAATAATCATCAATCTGCAGTTGCAGAGGACACATGTCAGTTACTGGAATCCACTACCATCACAACCAGTAAAACAGAAAGAAAATAATTAGTCTGCAACTCAGGCTGATTGACAACCAAAAGGAAATAAAAGTGGTTTTGCAGCGGCAATCCCCTTTTATCCCCATGTGGAAGGTTATGTCCCACACCATCTTATTTAAACATGCTGCATGGATGTACAAGTTGTGAGTCAGAGAAAATATTCATGAATTACAAGTGTGCAAAGTGAAGTACAACTGAAGTCAGAGTTCACAAAAACTAACTTATAAAAGTTAAAAAAAAAAAAAAATTTTGTGAAGAAGCCTATTGGAGAAAAAGAAATTATGTACTTACCATACCATTTCATCTGTGTTGTTGATCGGCATTCTTCCTGAACAAGTGGGTTCAGATCCGATCTGTGGGATCTGACTCGGCCGTTGCTAAAGCTCACAGCCACCAGATTTCTCGAGCTTCTCCCTTACCCACAATGCACCTACCAAATTACTTCAGATCTTGTTTGCTACTACATTAGAGTAGGAAGATTAAGAGAATTATGAAAAAGCCATATCCAGAAGTCATATATAAAAATAAATACATAGAGACCATGTAAATACTCGTTCCTTCAAAAGCCATAGGATGGGGGTTGGTGGAAAGGGAGTTTTGGAAGAATGAAGATCGACAACAGAGATGGAACATTATGGTAAGTACATAACTTCTTTATCTGATGTTGTCAATCTTCATTCTATCCTCAACAAGTGGGACAGTGTCCCTACCTACCCGTATCCAGGGTGGATTCACGGAAGGATACTCCTGAGCACCACAGAACCAAATGACTACCAAATGACTCCCAACCTCTGGAGACCAGATCCAACTTGTAATAACTGACAAAGATAGGGGGAGTAACCCAAGCTGCTGCTGCACAAGTATCATTCATGGACATTTTTGATTGAAAAACTGTGGAAGTAGCCATGGATCTAATGGAGTGTGCTTTCAAGGGATGTGTAAGAGAAATGCCCAATTTAGCAAAGACAAAGGAAATGCAATTTGTCAACCATTTTGATAGAATAACTTTAAAAAATGTTTTTTCCAATGTTGTTTCAGAGAAAGAAATAACAGCTAGTCGAGCTTTCCTGATTTTTTCTGTTCTATGCAAATAGAATCGCAAATGTCTATAAACATCCAGTAAATATGACATATTCTCCTTTGTTGGTAAACATGTGAAAAAAACACTGGTAGACTGACAGCTCTATTGAAACTAGATTCTGACACCACCTTTGGAAGAAAAGACTGGTTGGCATGTAATGTCATGCTATCTTTGCGGAAAACCAAGTATGGAGGGCTAGAAAATAATGCTTGGATCTCAAATTCTTCTTGTGGAAATAGCGGCAACCAAGAAAATTGTCTTCCATGCAAGATATTTAATGGTTATTTGTAGCTACTGGGTCAAGAGATGTTTGTGTGAGAGACTGAAGCATCAAATTTGAATCCCATGTTGGAGTAGGGTCTTTAAAAGGAGGCCTTAGAAGAAGGGTCCCTTTTAAGAAGGCCTTGCTCAATTTATGAGAAGCTATGAATGCGCCTTTAAAACCTGTATGGTAATTTTAAATTGCCGCTAGTTGCACTTTAATGGTTGAAGAGGTGTGCAAGGAAATCTAAAATGCAACTGAAAGGATCTGAAAAGGGGGGGCAAGCTTGTGTTGCTGATCCCAAAGGGTAAATCTTTTCCATTTACTGGAATATGTTTTTCTTGTCGAGGGTTTATGGGAAGATAGAATTACAGTGGATATAAAAAGTTTACACACCCCTGTTAAAATGCCAGGTTTTTGTGATATAAAAAAATGAGACCACAATAAATAATTTCAAAACTTTTCCCACCTTTAATGCAACCTATAACCTGTACAATTCAATTGAAAAACAAACAAATCTGTTAGGGGAAAAAATATAAAAAATAAAAATCTTACAATAAGCTGGTTGCATAAGTGTGCACACCCTTAAACTAATACTTTGTTGAAGCATCATTTGATGTAATTACAGCATTCAGTCTTTTTGGGTACACACCTGCCATCAATTAAAGAGACTCTGATTAACCCCAAATAGCTGTCCTACTAGGATTTTCCTGGCATTTACTCAGTTGCCTGCTACAGCAAAAGCCATGGTTTGCAGAGAGCTTACAAAGCATCAAAGGGATCTCATTGCTGAAAGATATCAGTCAGGAGAAGGGTACAAAAAACTTTTCACAGCATTGGATATACCATGGAACACAGTGAAGACAATCATCAAAAAGTGGAGAAAATATGGGACATGCACTCAAGTCACTCCACAACAAGTACAAATATGACTCTGACATTGCCCATGTTGGAGTGAATGACTTGATACGTACCTCCCTGGACTACATGAAATGAGACATGAAAGAGCTCTCGGATAATGTGGCCCAGGCAGGTATGAACCTAGCCCTGAGTAGCATCCTGCCTTTGCCCAGAATGATACCACAATATAAGGACAAAATGATTGACTTTAAACAATTGGCTAAGCTTCTGATGTCATTCAAAGGGGATCTAGTATCTGTCTGCCTGGGACGACATGATCGACAGACCACGATGCTTTGCCAGAGATGGTCTGCACCTGTCGCCCCTGGAATTCAGGTTACTGGCTAAGGCTCTTGCCACACCTATAGTGCCTTTTTTAGGCAAAGTTCAAAGGACAAAACCACCACCGTAACAGGTACAAGCATGCAAAATCTGAAGGTAATGCTACTCAATGCTAGAAATCTAAACCTCAAAATGCACTCTCTCGAGGCACTCCTAAAAATGGAGAACATCGATATCTGTGCAGTAACTGAGACCTGGTTCAAGGCTCCACAGGGCACCCCTGCAATACCAGGCTACAACTCTTACCACACTTTTCGGCCACCAAACCAGGATCGAAACACTAAAGGTGGAGGAGTTTCCATATTCACCAAGGATATTCACACAACCAAGCTAGTTGCCCAACATAATGCGTGTGAAATTCTCCAGGTGCAACTTACACTAGGTAAGACTGCAATCCAAATTGGAGCTTGCTACAGATCCCCCACCATGCCCCAAGATTGTCACTACACCTTTCTAAACATACTGGAAAATATTAAGATACAACCAAACACCCTAATACTGGGTGACTTCAACTACCCTGCCATTAACTGGGAAAACTACTGGTGTACCAACACCTTTGCCCAACGGCTCTTGGAATTCATTAATTCCAACGCCCTTGATCAACTAATCCATTGCCCCACCAGGGGCTCCAATATCCTAGACCTGGTCATTACCAACATAGGAAATTGATGCTCCACACCTATGGTCACCCTCTCATTGTTCAGGTCAGACCATAAGCTAATCCCCCTTAACATTCACATCCCACCCCCACCCCCCAGTAAGGAAACCTCCACAAAAAACTTCTCCAAAGCCAACTTCATGCTACTCGTGACACCCATGCAGACGGGAACTGAAAGTTCAACTGCTGAGTCCTACACTAAGGCACTGTACGAGAACATCCACTCATGCATGAATCATGCCATCCCAAATAGAACCAAGATGCTCTCCTCCAAAAAAATGAATCCAATCTGGTGGTCCCCTGCCATAAACAAACTTTAAAACAAAAGGAAGAAACTGTTGCAGAAAAGAGGAAAATCCCAGGATGCAAAAAACTCCCTTACCAGCCTCAGTAAGAAGCTGTGATCCCTCATAAAATCCTCCAAAGCTAGTTACAAAAATAAAATTGCCAAAGATTCCAAAGACAATCACAAGGCATTCTAGAACTATGTCAAGAATCTAAATGGCAATGCTCAGATCTGCTCTGAGCTACAACACAATGGCATTAAATATACTGATTCCAAGAATATTGCTAATATCCTGGCAGATCGATTCAGTGCCAAATTCACCCCCTAAATGGCCCATCTCAATACCGGAAGATTGCCAAATTCCGGTAATAACAGCCACACAGGTAAAAAACGCACTCTCCAAAGCTAAGAATAAAGCATTCATGGGACCAGATGACATCCTGGGCTGTGTACTACATGAACTACAAAATGAGCTGGCACCTCACCTAAGTGTCATGTTTAATAATAGCCACAGTCGCCCTGCAAGACAGGGGTCCAGGAAGTAAATAGTGTGGGAAGAAATAGCTAGGAAATCATTATGGGTAGGCTTGTATAGGCCCATGTCCGATAGCCTAGTTCCACCCTATGAATCTATGAACAACGGTGAAGTTGCAAAGAACTGATAAATTGATAAAAAGGTCAAGATGAAAACTGGTCATGGATGCTGCTAAGAGACCTACAGCAACACTGATGGAGCTGCAGGAATTTCTGTCTAGTACTGGTTGTGTACTACATGCAACAACAATCGCCCGTATTCTCCATATGTCTAGCCAATGGGATAGGGTTGCAAGACGGAAGCCTTTTCTTTCACAGAAAAACATCCAGGCCCGGCTAAAATTTGCAAAACAATACATCACATCTCTCAAAAGCATGTGGGAAAATGTGTTATGGTCTGAGGAGAACAAGTCTGAACTTTTTGGCCACAATTCCAAAAGGTACGTTTGGCGCAAAAACAACACCTAACATCGCCAAAAGAACACCATCCCCATGGTGATGCATGGTAGTGGTAGTATCATGCTTTGGGGTTGCTTTTCTTCAACTGGAAATGGGGCTTTAGTCAAAGTGGAGGGAATTATGAACAGTTGAAAATACCAGTCACTTTCAGCCCAAAACCTTCAGGCGTCTGCTAGAAAGCTGAAGATGAATTTCACCTTTCAACACAACAATGACCCCAAGCATACATCCAAATCAAAAAAAGAATGGCTTCACCAGAAGAATTTTTAAGTTTTGGAATGGCCCAGCCACAGCCCAGACCTAAATCCAATAGAAAATCTGTGGGGTTACCTGAAGAGGGCTGTGCACAAGAGATGGCCTCGCAATCTGACAGACTGGAGCGCTTTTGCAAGGAAGAGTGGACAAATATTGCCAAGTCAAGATGTGCCATGCTGATAGACTCCTACTCAAGAAGGCTGAATGTTGTAATTAAATCAAAAGGTTCAACAAAATATTAGTTTAAGGGTCTGCACACTTATGCAACCAGCTTATTGTATGTTTTTTTATTTTTTATATTTTTTTCTCCTAACAGATTTGCTTGTTTTTCAATTGGATTATACAGGTTATAGGTCACATTAAAGGTGGGAAATGTTTTGAAATGATGTATTGTGGTCTCACTTTTTATATCACAAAAACTTGGCATTTTACCAAGGTGTGTGTAGACTTTTTACATCCACTGTATATGCTGGACAGGTGATGAGAGCATAGATTGTCTGGACACTAAGGGAAGTGGAGAAGCCAAGCAGTTAACTTGAGGTTTGGTACATCCGGATGTGACATGCCTGATGGGCGAGACAGGAAGTCTGGAGACAAATCTAAGTTCCACAGTGATAGAACCAGGTGAGGCCATAGGAAGGGAAACTAAATTTGTTGAGGCCAACAGGGGACAATGAGGATTACTGTGCTCTTCAACCTGGAAGCTATCTGCAGAAATTTTGCAATCAATCGGGTTGGCGGGGCAGCATAAAGGAGACCGGGGGGCCAATCTTGAAGTATAGCATCCTTCAGTGACTGAAATTATGGGGAATTAGGGCAAAGTAGTTGTTGCACTTGTTGGTTATGGGAGACGCAAAAAGATCACGGCATGGCTGACCCCAGTAATTGAAAATCTTGTCCGCCACTTTCTCATTGTGGGACTACTTGTGTGAAGAAGAATGCACCTGCTCAGTTTATCCACAATCATGTTGGATTTCTCCAGAATGTATGCCGCTAAAAGAAAATAGTCAGAAGAGATCACCCACTGCTGGACCCTGAGAGCTTCTCCACACAGTGGGTAAGATTTGGTTCCCCCTTGTTTGTTGCTGTATCAGACAACTGATAAGTTGTTCATTTGAACTGCAATTGTCCCAGATGGAAGAACATCTTGAAATGCTCGCAATATCAAGAACACTGCTCTCATTTTTAAGGCATTTATATGCAAATTGGCCTCTTTGGGGGACCACGTACCCTGGACTGTCTTCCCCAGATAATGCCCCCCCTCCACCCTATTTGGGAAGCATCCATGGTCACTATGGTCATGGGCTGCTGGGGGATGAAGGGACAGCCATGGAACAGTTGGTCAGATTGGATCTACCTTTTGCTAGCAATAATTCTTATCTGGTTTGACACTGATTGATGAAAGACTGACCATTGAGTAGCCAGCATTTACATGTAAAACCTGGCCAATGGAACTAAGGTTATCACCGCCGCTATGAGGCCTAGAGTTCAGAGAACTGTATGGGCTAAAATTGAGGAGTTCTTTACAACGTTCTTGACCTGTGGCCTTATTGTTTTAACATGGTGTGGTGGAAGGGAAGCAGTGACAGACTTTGTATTGAGAAGTGCTCCAATAAATCCCAATGTCTAAGTTGGTTGAAGTTGTGATTTGCTGCAGTTTATGGCTGTTCCTAGGACAGTACATGTGTGGAGAACTTGATCCCTTTTGTGTATGAGTTGATGCCTGGTTGAAGCTGTAATGAGTCAGTTGTCCAGGTCAGGATACACCCAGAATCCTTGCAGTCTGAGGTAAGCTGCTACTATGCCGTGCATTTGGTGAACACCCTGGGAGCTATGTTGAGTACAAAGGGCAGTATTCTGAATTGGTAGTAACTGACTCCCAGCCAGAAAAATAGTTACTTTCTGGATCACCTGTTCAATTTTTTTTTTTGCAATAATAAGCACCCTAAAGATCTGCTAAGCACATCCAGTCATCCTTGCTCAAAAAAGGGAAAATGGAATGAACAGTGACCATCTGGAACTTGGTTCGGTAAACAGATTTGTTTAGATTTGTGAGATCCAAAATTAGTCTCCAGTCCTGTTTCCTTTGGCACTAAAACGAACCTTGAGTAAGTTCTGGATCCTGTATGGTCTGGTGGAATCTCTTGGATGACCCTTTTTTCTAGCAGCTTTTGAATCTGAATTGCTGCTTGATCCCTCTGACTGGGTGGAACATTGGGGATTTTTCTTGGAATTGGTGGTGGTAGGGAAAATGTTATTGTGTAACCTCTGGCTATAATCCTCTGCACCCAAGTATCTTTTAAGTCTAGCCAGGCTGTCTGGTGCAGGGATAACGTCCCCGACTATCTCCAGAGGTGGACAGTTGGGCCTCCATTCAGGAGTGCTGTAAGGGTTTATCAAAGAAAGATTCTCGTGAACCCTGGTTTTGTGGGCTGCCTCTGCCACGGGGGCAACAACATCCACTGAAGTTCCCCCCCCCCCCGGCCCATGGGGGAACCTCCTCCATGTGCATCTTGGAAAGGACCTTGGGACTTTTTGAAACACATTTTCCAGCCACTCCATTGATTCCTGTAGTAGGATCCTTGGGGGAAGGCTGAAAAATATATGCCTACAGCAGACAAGGTCTTCCCATCCTTTTCACACCTGGACAGCATTTTCTTTACTTTAGGGAAAAAAGTGTAGTTCTGTTAAATGGAGCACTGATGAAATTGGACTTAAATGGCTCTGCAAAATCACAAAAGTGCATCCATGCATGCCTCTTCATGGAAATGCCTGAACTCACTGCTCTTGAGGTCTCTTCCACTATGTTGGAAACTAACCTCATAGAACTATTGGATATTTACTGTAGGGTTGCCAACTGAGACGTTACTGAACTTTGAACCTCTTCAAAAATGGCTCCTGAGACAGTATTTGATAATTCTTTGGTCAAATCTCTCTGAAATCTGATAAAGTGTGCCAAATAGTTCAGCAACTATAAGGCAAAGGTCGCTGAAGCAAAAACACTCTTCCCCAATCTGTCCATCACCCGCTACTCCCTGTTGGGGGGATGGAGAGTGGAACTCTCATCGGCTATTTCCTTTTTTGTCACCACAGCAATGATCATGGCATCAAATAAACCCTTTTCCCCCAAAACTGTCTGTCAACAGGTGGTGCCATTATCCTGTTCAGTCTCCAAGGTATAGGTTCTATGGAATCAGGTTCCTTCCATGCTCATCGAGAAATCATGTCAATGAGCTCATCAGCAGGCAGAGTCATCCAGGAGGTAGAGGGTCCTGCACCAAAAGAATCTAGGAGCACAGATCTTTCCAGATCAAGGGTTCGAGGGAACCCAGCCACCTCTGTTTAAGGATTTCTAGGATGTCTCCAAAGGGGAGATGACCATGAGGACCCTTTGTCCTCATCGACATCCGTGTCTTCGGTAATGGACTCCTGTCAGAAGTCTAGATGCTTCCTCTTGCATGTTCTCTTCCAGGGAACTTCCACAGTGGGATATTCTGTGGAAGTCTCGGAAGAAGAAATCAAAATTCTCTGAGAGGGAACCTAAGGCTTCGGTACTGGCTGCCCCTGTGAAGAAAGCTGGGGAGGCATCATGGTAGCATATATAGCATCTGAGGAAGAAGGCTCCATCAGGTCTGCAAAGGCAAAGAACACTCTCTTTGCAGCCTCAAAGGCAGAGCTCAAAGAAGCTGGAGAGAGAGGCTCTGATCTGAGATAGCAAGTTTCCAAACCATCAACCCTCCACTCCATCAGCACTACCCCCAAGGTGGAAGCTAGAGCCGAACTGCCTAGTGTTAAGGCTCAGAGGAGCAAGATGACTCCGAAAACTTCAGAGTCGAATACTGCATCCCAGATCCGACAGGGAGGCTATCGCTCTGAGAGCTCTCTGGTCCGAATGGATTAGAGGTCTCAGAGATTATGTCAGATCTAAGGACAGAGTGATCCTCGGATCCGAGACAGACGAGTTTGAATGGCTGGGATCCTGTAACTCCAAAGCAACAGAAGATGTTAAAGGAAGAACTTATGGTGGTGGGGTGGGGTGGAAGGTCAGGTAACCTGACCAAGAGGAATAGGCAATGAAGGAAAACCAAACTGCCCCTGTGCAGAGAGGATCTTCCTCACCAGTCTCTCTGCATCTTCTTCTGTGAGGTTTCTAGAGGAATAAGTGGGGTAGATGGAGGGGATGCTAGTCTCTGTAGAAAAGGTGATGGAAGTCTTTTAGGAACTGGATCAACTGATGGAGAGTATCTGGTCCAAGGACAATACAGTGTCTCAGAGAGTTCCGTCTGATCCAATAAGGTAGGATCTGATGGTTTTGAGGTTTTCTGATCTGACTTGGCCAGTGTCGAATCCATAATGCCCTGCTTCAATTTAGTAGGATCCAAAGTAATAGTTGGATCGTGCACTCTTTGCTTTTTTGATCTGGGGTTGAGAAAGTACAGTTGTGTACACTTACCATAAATGTAGATGTTCAAGTGTATTCACTGTTGCAGTCATTACAAGTGGGTTATCCTGCTGGCAGGCTACCCTCAGTCGGCCTGAATTCCAAAGTCTAGGTCCGGCATCGTATGCTGTCGCCTATTCCCTGACATCAGTGCGCCAGGGGTATAAAAGATGCAGCCGACTCCATTTTCTTCAGTTTTTCTTGCCCCAGATGTCAGGTGCCCCCAAAATGGTAGGCTAAAAATATGTCAATAAAACATGCATGGACCAAAGTATATATTTTGCCTTCATCTACAAGCAAATACACCACATAGGTTGTATAGGATAGAGAAGTACAAATAAGTTCCAGCGAAGTAATGAGGGATGGCGGGTGGGCATCCTGGACTGCAACAGTGAATACACTTGAACATCTACGTTTATGGTAAGTGTACACAACTGTACTATGTTCTTCGTGTTTCACTATTGCAGTCATTACAATTGGGTTGAATCCCAAAGCTAAGGTTGGGAGGCTGGAGCTAAACAGCATTAGGAGCGGCTATTAGGCCCTGCAGAACTGCAGTGGCAAAGCCTGCCCTGGATTTAGAGTAGAGTGGTAAGTGATAGTGCTTTGTGAAGGTGTGCACTGAACTCCAAGTAGCAGCCTCTAAAATGTCTTTGGTTGATACTCCCCTGAGGAAGGCTGCTAAAGTGGCTGCTGCTCTGGTTGAATGTGGCCTAATGCCCTTAGGTACTGTCTTGCCATGTTGTGAATAGCAGAAATGAATGCAGTGGCCTGTCCACTTTGAAATAGTCTGCTTTGAGATAGCCTTTCCTTGTGATCCTGCAGCATATGCCACTAGTAATTGCTCTGTCTTTCTAAAAGCTTTGGTTCTGTTCAAATAGAAGCGTAGCTGTCTGAGTATGTCCAAAGAATGCAGAATTCTCTCTCCCTTATTCGTGGGTTTCGATAAAAGGTAGGCAGATGAATAGTTTGGTTAAGGGCCACACTGGACACTACCTTAGGCATAAATGTAGGGTTTGTCCTCAGAGAAACCCTGTCTGGATAACAAATTATAAAAGGTTCCACAGCCATGAGTGCCTGTAGCTCTGAGACTTGTCTTGCAGAAGTTATTGCTAGGAGCAGAGCTGTTTTCCAAGATAAAAACTTTATATTAGCTGTAGCGGCTGGCTCAAAAGGAGGCAGGGTGAGTTTTTCCAAGACATAATTGAGGTCCCATGCAGATATTGGTGATCTCCTTGGAGGCCTTAAATTTTTGGCCCCTCTGAGGTACTGCCTTAATAAAGGATGAGAAGAGATTGGTAGCTCTGTATTATAATGAGCCAAAATGGCAGAGGCATGATTTTTTATAGATGAAAAGGATAGGCCTTTGTCCAGCATCTCAGTCAAGTATTGCAAAATCTGATAAATATTTGGTACAGCTGTGTCAATTCCTTGTGCCTGGTTCCAAGCACAGAATCTCTTCCATTTTCCAGCATAGGATTTTCTAGTACTAGGCCTCCTGGCCTCCAAAATGACATCCATCACCGCTTTAATGAGAGGTGTGTTTTGTATGACTACATTATCTGCCATGCTGCCAGATTTAAGGTCTTGAGTTGGCTGTGCAGGATCTCATTGTTCTGCTGGGACAGTAGATGAGGCACTTGAGGTAAGGTCCAGGCTGAGCATTGAGACAAGTTCCTTAGAATTGGATACCAGTACTGGTGTGGCCAGTCTGGGGCAATCAGTATCATTTTTGGCTTCTCCTGTCTGACCTTTAGGAGTACCTTGGGGAGGAGAGGCAGGGGAGGAAAGGCATATACTGTTAAGTTTTTCGAGCTGAAAGACAGGGCATCCACTTTCCATGCTTGTCTGTGATAAGTCCTTGTGCAGAATCTCTTTAGTTGGCAGTTGTGAGGTGAGGCAAATAGATCTATGTCCGAGCATCCCCATTTCCTTGTTACCATGCTGAAGACTTGTGGATCCAATTTCCACTCGTGGGGATCCATGAGGTTTCTGCTTAGTTCGTCTGCCAGAGTCTTTATCTTTCCTGGCAGGAATTGTGCCTGCAGATGTACTTGGTATGTCAATGCTGTGTCCCACAAAGTCATGGCTAGTCTGCAAAGGGGGTAAGAATGAGTGCCTCCCTGCATGTTTATATACCACATGGCCGTGGTATTGTCTGTCTTTATCAGTAGTTGTCCCGGATGAGGTAGGTCCTTGAAGGCTGTCAGGGCATTTTGAACAGCTTGCATCTCTTTTTGATTTATATGTAGATGCATTTGGTTTGTGGACCATGTGCCTTGAATACATCTTCCTGCCATGTGGGCTCCCCAGGCATAATCCGATGCATCCGTTGTTAATGTCTGTGTGGCTGGGGGTAGAGTGAATGGCTGTCCCTTGTTCTGGTGACAGGCCTTCGCCCACCATCAAAACTCCTGTTGCAGGCAGGGAATGAGAGTAACTATTGTTTCCAGGCTGTGGCAATGTTGAGTCCAAACACCTTTTAGGTACCATTGAAGTTTCCTCATATGCAGTCTTGCATATGGAATTAGTAGAATGCAGGATGCCATGAAGCCCAAAGCCTGCAAAATTTTTTCTTGCAGATAACTGGGTCTTTATTGCCAACAGTTTGAAATAGGTAATCAGTTGCCTTTGTTTGTCTGGTGTAAGATAAGCCATCTGGGCAGTTGTATTTAAGCTTGCACCCAGGAATATTATCTCTTGAGAGGGTACTAGTTTTGATTTTTGTTCGTTGACTGTGTACCCTAAGCATGATAGTAATCTCTTTACAAATGCCAGATGTTGTAGTAGAATGTCCTTGTTCTCTGCTTGAATGAGGCAGTTGTCCAAGTAAGGATATATTTGTATTCCTCTTTGTCTGCAGTATGCAATTACTGGTGCCAGGCACTTTGTGAAGACCCTGGGCGCATTAGTTAAGCCAAAGGGCAGTGCAGAGAATTGGTAGTGCATTGAGCCAGCTTTGAATCTGAGGTACCTTCTGCATATTTGTCTGATTGGGACATGCAGGTATGCCTCTTTTAGATCTAAAGTCACAAGCCAAGCCTTCTTGCCCAGCATGGGCAGAAGCTGCTGTAGAGTCAACATTTTGAATTTTGGAATATCCAGATATATGTTTAGAATAGATACTTCCAGTATTGGTCTCCAGGCTTTGTCCTTTCTGGGTACCAAGAACAGTCTTGAATAGAATCCTTGTCCCTGCTCTTGCTCTGGTACTTGTTGAATGGCCCTCATGCCCATGAGGGATGAGACTTATTTTTGTGCCTCTGCCCATTGATGTTTTGGCAGGTCTGGCCAACCGTTTGCCCTTGGGAGGGTATGGAAGTGAAACTTGTAGCCCTGTGACACTATGTGGGTTATGTGCCAATTTTGAGAAAAAAAGTGCTAGTTTTCCCCCTAAAGGTGCTGCCAGAAGATAAGTGCTTGGCGCAGGCAGGGGGAAGTCATTGGGACTGTTTCCTGTATGGCTGTGATTTGTCTTCTCCAGTTTTGGAGGTAGAAGCAGCCCATTGTTTAGACCTGTACGAACCTTGGGGCTGGGATCTGCCTCTAGGGTGTCTGTATCTGCCCCTTTGTGGCCTGTCTGACACTGGAAAGGACCAATTCTTTGTAGGCCAGTGTCTGCTAAATATTGGTGGCTGTACCTGTAAGAAATCCTTGACTGTTTGCATAAATTTAGCTCTGTCCTCCATTTTCTTTAACACCTCTTCTGCTTTAACACCAAACAAAGCATCATGCTGTAATGGAGCATCTAATAATTTTGCTTTAACATGATCAGGTAGATTTTGTTCCTTTAACCATGCATACCTCCTAATGACAGAACCCGTAACTGCGGCCCTGCAGGAGGCCTCCAGAGAATCAAAACCACATTGCAAAGTATGCTTTCCAACTTGTTCTGCTGCATGCAATAAATCCTGCATTTCTTTGTTTTCTGCACATTCAGAATTTATCAATATTTTCTGTGTAAGCAGTGACATAATATATTGTTGATATTTGAGCATATGAAATTGACAATTTAAAGCCCTTATAGCCAAGGTAGCAGAAGTGTAAATCTTTTTTCCCCATCTGTCCAGTGCTCTAGAATCAGAGGGAGTAGGGTTTTTTGCAGTGGAAACCTTGACCCTTTTGGGACCCTGAGAGATAGTTTCTGGGTCAGCAGGAGGGTTTTTGAAAAGGAATTTATGAGAGTCAGGAACCCTGTAGTATCTGTCCGGCTTAACAGGAGCTGGCGGTAAGGAGTTAGGGGTCAGACTGGACTCCGAAAATACATCATCTACAATGTCTAACACAGGTGGAATAGCTAGGTGTCTGTGTTGTGGTAGTAAAAGGAAGTCTCTGAGCCTTTTCTTAGATTCTGAATAATCTTGACTCTCCCAGTGGAAATGCTCCCCCATGGTATATAAAGTTTCCCCAAAAGAATAATCCTCCAGAGGAGAGGCTGAAGGGATAGATTTTTCAGCATCCGAATTCTCATAGGGAGGAAGACAGTATTCCTAATCAGAAGAAGAATCAGATGAAATGGAAGCCTGATGTGAAGATTCATATTCTGTTTCTTGCCTAGGCCTCTTATCAGAAGGGGAATGAGAACCCCTGATCAAAGTAATTAGGTCTTCGGTCGTTTTGCGCATCTGTTTTTTAGGCATGGAGGCCTGTCCATTAGGCTGTTGTACTTGTTTCTTTGTCTTTAAATGTGCTTTAGTCTTTGCCTTTGAAGCTGAAGTCATTTTAACATTTAATTGAGTAGGTCTGAAAACACCCTCAGAAGCAGATGCCTGCTCAGCAGCTCCGGACCCATCTGAGGGAATAGTTTCCGAAGGTCCAATACCTTGAGCTTCCAGCGGTCTGTTCGACTCCACGTGGGTGTCGGTAGCGGCCTGCAAGTCTAAAGTAGCGGTCGTCAGGGGCTGCGAAGGCACCTCACTGAGAACCAGTGAACCGCAACTGGCTTAGAAGAAGCCTCGTCGTCGGTTTTGGACCTCGGATGCCTGTCCTTTTCTTTGCGTTTCTTGTGAATTCCAGTAGTCGGATGGCTATCCGATGACATTGTATAGTTAAATCTTCTGCCAAAGTAGTGAAATGCAAAATCGTACTGACGCTTAATAGTGCGTTGGTTAAATCTAGCACAAAACCGACAACTAGCAATGTCATGGTCTGGGCCTATGCAAGGAATACAGTAAGAATGAAAGTCCTTATGAAGTATTTGCTTCCCACAAGAAATACAATAATTAACTTTCTCTTACATCGGTCCGGAGCAAGAAAAAAGTTTCCCCAATGGGGTACTTAGCTTTTAGTGAAGACTTCGGATCTGAAATTCGAACACGGAAATCTCCGGAGTCGGCCGACTGGCACTTGCGAACTGCTTTTGCTTTGGGCACCTTGTGGCAAGAAAGACTGAAGAAAATGGCATTGGCTGCATCTTTTATACCCCTGGCACACTGACGTCAGGGAAGAGGCGACAGCAACCGACGCCAGACCTAGACTTTGGAATTCAGGCCGAATGAGGGTAGCCTGCCAGCAGGATAACCCAATTGTAATGACCGCAACAGTGAAACACGAAGAACATCGGTTCTTTTGAACTTCTCTTCTGGGAAGAGTCTGATGAAAATTTGAATGAACTAGAAGACTTAGACTTTGGAGACTGGGATATGGTTTCTCCAAACGAAGATGGGATGAGGCCTTTCAATATCAGTTTATTTTTATGGTCAGTAAGAGGTTACCAGTTAAATCTGTGGCAAACAGAGCAATCCTCTTGAAAATGCAGAGGGCCAAACCAGTGCACAGAAAGAGTGCGGTCCTCCAAAATCGAAAGTTTATGCCTGCACTGCAAGTCAATTAGCAAAAGTTTATTTTTTTTTTTTAGAAAGACAGGAAAGAAAGGGAAGGGGATAACACCAAAGGTACAGAAAGAAACTATGACAGAGTCATAAGGGAAAGGGAGATACAAATGACAGTATCTAAGTGTACCAAGTACGAAAAGAGAGAAAAAAACAAGGGTAAAAATAAAGGTAAAAGTAAAAATTTATAAATACAACACACTAATGGTACTAGCTAGGAGAAAGAAGAAGAGGAGCAAGGGAATACCAGCAATGGTATGTAAAGGATTACAATGAAAGTCGCAAGGGAGTACAAATAAAAGCAGGAAAACAGTAACAATGCAAAGAAAGAAGGGTTATACAATTATTAATCACGCAAAATTAACAAACTGTCTAATGGAATAATAGAGAGATTTTGCTTATCTAAAACACAGTTCAAGAGAGATAGGAGACCGCGTCTGATACCTAGAAGTGGTAAACGAGATCAGATCTGAACCCACTTGTTGAGGACAGAATGAAGATTGACAACATCAGATCTGTGGATTCCTAGGAGCAATTTGTAGAATACCTTGAAGTGAAAGTCCTAGGAAAGGAGAAGGCAGCAATAAAATAAAATTACTCCCTGCTTTACTCTTACTGTTTTACTGAGCAGGTGGTCCAATAGAGTTTATTCATTATGAGGTAGGATTAATGCGGTTTACCACTGAAACCTTGAAACTGCATCCATCGAACGGCCTCACTGTCAAACCAATATCATGAAAATTGCAACAATGAGCAAGCAGGAAATTAGAAACTGAATACATTGACTCCTGTAGTTCAATGTATTCAAAATAGCAGGAGGTGACATCAGTCACCTAAGCTATGCACCATAATGTACTGTGACACTCAACTGTACATCATTTTTACTATTTTGTAGGAGGACAAGCCCTCCTACACCTCTCACACCCCCTGCAAATTATGTATACCAACTTGGAGATCACATTACATTGAGGAAATGGGTTAATTCCCTGTTACTCGCTGAACCACGTTCTCCACTCAAAAGTCAGAACTCAAATACTTGAACTACACTACCCATGTGATGTAGTGTAGTTGATGTATTTGGGTTTGCAAAACTGCTTCTTGGAAAACTGCAAGTCGACTGTCACTCTTGATCGACTGCAGTTTACAAATCTAATTGTAGACTATTAATTTGATTAAAATTATGATTCTTCCCAGAATACTGCATGCATGTAGACACTTACATTTAGCTAAACATAACACATATTGGTTGGAGAAAATTCAAACCCTTTGTGATAAATTTATAAAGCAGAAGAAGGTAAGTAACCTAAAGAGAGAGACTATGCTTAGCTTGAAGAAGGGGTGGTTAGGGAAATGGATGAGTTTAATTTGTATGCACAGGTGGTAGTGGTCTCTATGTTATGGTCCACAGATTTATTACCTTTGGGGTATAGAGGAAAGGATCAGGACAAGGCTTAAGTCTGGATTACATAGACATGTTCTTTAAGGTAATGACAAAAAATTGGGAATGTCTTCTGGTTTATTACATATGGACCTTTGTAACAATCAAAACTTTAAAATTAAAAAAAGCCTTTTTACTGGAAACTATGACAAGCTAAAGAGATCATTTGAGTAAAAGACCCATGTGCCTTGGGAAATGATGAGAGTATAACTTTCAAAAAGGAGAGCATTTGCTTTTAAATAGAATTTCTCTATGAGAGCATAGCTCCATTTTCAATTACTTAGACATGCAGTAAGCCATTGTAATGTACTATTAGGCATGAAAAATGTTTTAGAAGTGATGGATGTTCAGGGAAAAGATCAGTTACCTAGACAACTAGGGGGTGGGAGTAGTAAGGCTGCATGCTCTGGATTTCATAAACCGATTATCAAACAGAAGTATGGAGGTAAAATGGAGAATGTAAAACAGAAATGACTGAGGTATGAAGGTGTTATTTTGTCCCCAGAAAACTATATATATATATATATATATATATATATATATATATATATATATATATATAGGTGGATGATGGCAGTCTGGGACCACTACACACATTGGATTCTTAGATAGTTTAGGCCTTCTCTTCAGATTTTTAATATTTATTGAAGGGGTGGTTGCAACTTATATGTATGTTTTGGGATGGAGGTATGGTCAGGAGGTATTGGGAAGACTGCATTACAAGTGGGGCAATATCCTTGAGAAAAAAGTTTTCTCATTGGTGGGACGTTTGTTGTTAGGCTTAGGTGGGGAACAGCAAGGTTGGGTTGAGTCTGGAAGGCAGATTTACTATAGGGAACTGATGATATCAGGCTAAATAAAGTGAGGACTTACCAAAAGTTGTTGTGTGCTCAGATAAATAGACATAAAAAGGAATAAAGTTAAACAGACGTGGAATTACATTAGAACATTTTATTAACTATCAGGTTAGATACAGTGGAAATGTACCAAATTATGTTAATTACCCCTTTGGATGGCCTTTTGATAAGCTATAAATTGATGGAGGAGAGGCAATTTTTATTATGGCAATGTGACTATATTTAGCTGAGATTATAAGTTGGCATTTCAGAGTGTTGTTTTTAGGGTTTTCTTGTTTTATTTACTGAATTTTTGTGAATGGATGCTGTAATAAAAAAAAAAAAAAAAATTCTGAAGAGCTCCTCAGCAAAATATTTCCCAGAAGTGCAGCTCATACGACAAGATTTGCACAAACTGATTTAATTATGTAAATCCAGTGTTAGCAAAGCCAATATACTCAAAGAATCACATAATTTGAAATAAACCAAACCAAATTTTAAAGCTATTCTGATACCAAGCACAGCGATTTGTTGTTGTTAAAGCTGCAGTTATCAAAACAGTAACACTAGGAATCTGGCCCCATAGTGCATAGAGATAAAGCATTCATTATGCCCCAGATGACCAGTGTTTGGCTAATGGCATGGATGTTGCAGGAATTGGGTGGGATGGCTGACATCAAATTGCCCATCCTGGGGACAGAGAGGCAGTCCAGTGTCACTGTAATAGCCGAATTAACTGCTGAGCCTGCCGAACTGCACTTGGTCAGGAGGTTGTACATGCAAGCACCTCTCAAAGGCCGCTGTGGAATGGTGAGGACAGGTGGGGTTAGGGCACCCTCCCAAGCAGCAGTACAATGCTGCACTAATGTCCTCAATCTCCTCACTGGCCCCAGATGTGTGTTGGCTTGAGCCCAGGGGAGGTTAATCAGGTCCAGGAAAACAAGGAGAGGAACTGGTGGCACCTGATGATTACCTGTGTGGAGGCAAAAATAGAAAAAAGAGAGAAGTGACAGCAGAAAACACAAATCAACCATCATTCCTGGATCTTCAGCAAATGACAACAGTGCCATTTTTCAAAATGTCAGAATCCAGTCCCAAAACTCCAGAACTGATGGCCAAAATACATCCCCAAAATGTGACAGATCAAATGAACTGTCATTTCAGACAATCTGAAAAAGAAAAATCCCATGTCTGTATTGTCAGATAGTCAAACTGACTAACAGTGGTAGCTGCAGGTAAAACAAAGAACAGACTATAAATGCTAAAACTGTTGTAAAATTGCACACTCCTTTAATCATTCATCCACAAGGAACAAGAAGAGCTACAAAATAAGGATCCAGGTCACAAACAGCTCCAACATGTTTCAAAGTGGAACAGAACAGTACTGGCACAATTTAAGATACAGAAGCCTTGCAAATGTCCATCACTCTTTAGTACACATACACTAAGTAATTTAGCATAGGTTCATAGGAAGTTACTAGGCTATTGGCCCTGAGGCCCTTAGAGTCATAGTCAAGAAGTTAGTCCATGTCCCGACAAGTCAGCACCTGATACCCCTGTCTAGCAGGCACACAGGTGTAATCCTAGGGGTGTATTTTATGTTCCCCATCCAGTTATCCTGGTTGCACTTAAATAGGGTTAATGAGCCTGACATGGAGAGAGAGTCTATTCCACAGGAGGGGGAGTCTATGGGACACAAATCTGTCCCACCAACAAGTCCTATTGCTTTCACAGACCAGGTTGAGGTTGCGTGTGCAGGTTACTCGAATGTAGCTTGACTTGCGGATATGCAACAGCCCCATCAAGGCAGGGTCTGAGACTGCTTTGTATGCCAGACAGAGGTCACCTCTGAGGAGTTTACATGAGACTGAGCAGAGGGACAGGGCCTTTAGCCTATGTGCGCACGGTAGATGTCTGAGGCCCTGGATTCTCCTGGTGAGGAACCTCTGTGGTCTTTCCAGCTGCTGCATCTGCTTTGTGAGGTACAGGCTGAAAGGGGACTTGTACTCAATAATGAGTTTTAAAAGGGAAGAATACAGGCATGTTATGACCTCCTTGTCCCTGGATGAGATACCCTTACTAATGAGGTGGGCCATGTAGAAAGCTTTCTGTGCAACAGAGGCTATATGGTGGTCAAAAGTCAGTTTGCTATCAACCTGGGTGCCGCCTAAGTCCCTCACAACTGATTGCATGCTTAGGACCTTGTTTTTCACATGATCATTTGTGTGGATGTCACTCTACGTAAAGGGGATGATGATGCATTTTTGGCATTCAGTTTGAGACCATGTTTCTGGCACCAGTCATTTGTTTGGGTGAGACCATCTTGAAGGATGCCCAGATCACTAGGGGAATCGATGACAACGCCCAGCTTGCAGTCATCTGCAAACTTGGTCAGCCACAGCCCACTGGTTTTGGCCTGCACTTCAGAAAAGTATATCCGAAACAAGAGAGGCCCCAAGACCGATCCCTGCTGTACACCGCTTATTACAGGTCTACTGCATGAGATGGCTTCCCCTATTTTGACTACGTGGGTTCTACCAGTAAGTTAGTTTGCTACCCATCTAGTAACATAGCTAGTTCAGAGAGTTTATCTATTATATCCAAGTGGGGAATAGTATCAAAGGCTTTGGCCAGGTCAAGATGGGCAGTGTGCACCGTCTTCCCCTCGTCCATGGCTTTGGTGACTGTCTCAAAGAAGCCAACCAAATTTGACAGGCATGACATCCCTGTGACGAACTCAAACTGTGTGGGATCGAGCGTTTGGAGGTTGCCAATGTTCTTGTTAATGAGGTCCATGATAATCTGCTCCATGGCCTTGCAGATCAGGCTAGTTAGGCTGATGGGTCTATAATTTCCAGGACTGGTAGACACTCCACCGTTGTGCAAAGGGATGACAGTGGCCATCTTCCACTCGGCTGGGACAAAACTGGCACTCACGCTTTGGTTGAATAGGGTGCCTAATGGTGCTGCAAGTTCCTGCCTGAGGTCATGTAGGATGCAGCCTGGGATGTTATTGGGCCCCATGGAGGCTGTATTTTTTGCCTTGGAGAGGGAAATTATGACTTTACTCACTAGAGATAAAGGGAGGGGGGCAAGTGCTGGAGATGTCCTGATTTACTGATGGGGAGGACAGAGGGGTGAAGTTTTCACTGAACCCATCTGCCAATAGGTTGGCTATATCTACGGCATTTGTGTATGTGGTGTCCGTGACTACCAGTTCTGCGGAGATCTGAGTGCTTCCTTTGAGATTGTGGACATATGTGAAGAAGGCCTTATGATTGTCTTTAGTAGATGTGGCCAATTTGGACTCAAAGTTTGCTTTGGAGGATTTCACTAGTGCTCTTATTTGCTTGTTCAGGCTAAGGAGAGATTGCTTCCAATTAGGCACCTACTCCTTCTTGGTCCTGGACAGCAATTTTTTCCTTTTATTTTAGAGTTTATTTATTGCAGATGTCCACTAGACAGGTTTACTCTTCCTTGAGGAGGATGACTTTGTCCTGTAGTGGTATTCCTGATTCCATGCTTGTACAGTACATTGGTGTAGGTTTGAACATATGTGCCAGTTCCTATGGAGGAGAAGGGGGCTGTGAAGCTGTTTACAAATTCCCTCAGGAGGTTGTAATCAGCTTTGGAGAAGTTTTTTGTTTGATCCTAGCTGGGGGTGGGGGTCAGGGGAGATAGTGACTTTGAAAATGACCACGCTGTGGTCGGATCTTACCAGGAAGGATGACGCTGTAGGGATGCTGCAGTGTTTACTCATGTTGGTTACTACCAAGTCCAAGATTTTTTCACTTCTCACTGGGGTGCCAACCAGCTGGTCCAAGGCATTTCCATTGATAAAATCAAGGAATCTCTGGGCATTTGTGTTTTGGCATGAGTAGTTCTTCCAATCTATGGTTGGATAGTTAACATCGCCCAGGATAAGGGTAAATGGTTGAATCTTGATAGAGTCGAAGAGGTCCAGATAGGTGTAGTGGGCATCCTGAATCAAAGTTGGGGGCCTGTAGCTAGCTATGATTTGAATAGGGGTCTTGTCAATAGTTAACTGCAGCTAGAGTGACTTCTGTGCGTCATACTGTTTGACCAGCCTGGAGGTGTGTATGTTTTTTATATATATTGCAACTCCACCTCCTTTTTGCTTTGTCACCCACAGTTTGGGGTTCTAAATGTATGATAAGGTGAGTATCCTGGTATGGCTGGGGTGCTCTCTGCAGCTTTGAACCAGATTTCTGTGACTGCACTAATGTCAGCATCTTTCAGGGTTAAGAATGCTTGCAATGAGTGCAGTTTCATATATAGACTCCTAGCATTTAGCAGCATAACCTTTAATTTGCATTTTGATGAAATGTTCATGTTGGTAGTTTTGACATCATGGCATTGCCTATAAAAGGCACTATGGGGAAAGGGAGACAGATGCAGGCCATCTCTGGCAAAGCATCATGGTTTGTTAATCATGTCTTCCCAGGCTGTCAGATACTGGATCCCCTTGGAATGACACCAGAAACAAAGCTAAGTGTTAAAGTAAATAATTTTCTATTTGTATTGAGGCATCATTTTGGGTGACAGTAGAATGCTGCTTAAGGATAGGAACATACCTGCCTGGGACACATATTCAGTGAACTCGATCATGTCTCTCTTCTTATAGTCCAGGGAGGTACGTCTTAAGTCATTCACTCCAACATGGACTATGACAGAGTCATAACAGTACCTGATGTTGAGAGACTTGAGTGCATGGATGATATGGTGGATTTTGGAACCTGACAAACAACTAACTGTGACTTTCTCCTTATCCAGCCTGGTGAGGGGCACATCTGTGTGTCTCTCACAATGAAGTCTCCTATGACTAATATGTTGGGTTTATGTTTAGGCCTTAGTAGATATGAGACACAGGTGTGTGGAATATGTGTGGTATGTGGTGTGGTGAGCAGTGGAGTTCACATGTGTTTTTGCCTTAGGTTCATAGGTTCATACTAGGCTATCTGCCCTGGGGCAATTATAAGCCTAGCCCAATTCTGTATGGCTTACACCACCCCTTGATTTGAGTATACTGTGCCCTTTTTAAGGTTTAGTTTACTGTGCCTCTGTCTAATAGTGACACGGGAGTAATCCCTGGGACACACCTACGATCCCCCATCCACAACTGGAATTCTATTCCAGAGCGAAGGGAGCCTCTGGGTTATGAACCTGTCCCTCCAGCAAGTTCTATTTATTTCTGTGCTGAGGTTCAAGTCACTTGAGCGTGTGGCTCTAAGGGATTTAGATTTACTGAGGTGGAGCATGTCCATTAATTCTGGATTTGACATAGCTTTGTATGTCAGGCATAGATCGCCTCAAAGTAGGCGGTATGCAACTGAGTAGAGCTGGAGTTTTTTTAACCAAGCAGTATATGGCATCTGTTTGAGACCCTTGATCCTCTTGGTGAGATACTTTTGGGGTCTTTCTAATTGCTGCAGGTGTCGGGTAAGGTACATCCCAAAAGGGGCATTGTATTCTATGATGGGCCTGATGAGGGATGAATAAAGGGGCACGATTACCTCTCTTGATCTAGATGTGAAACCCTTTGTGATGAGGTGGGCTATGTAGAAGGTCTTTCTAACCACTTTGGCAATGTGGTTTTCAAAGGAGAGATTGCTATCAACTTGGGTCCCCAGGTCCCTAATAACTTTCTCTGTACTTAATGGGTTTCCGCCTATGTGGTAATTTGTGGGCACATTGTTTTTGCCAAAGGGTATGACTATACATTTTTTGGCATTTAGCTTAAACCATGGCGCTGGCACCAGTTATCTGTCTCTGTGAGACCTTTTTGAAGGATGTTTGTGTCAGCTGGAGAGTTGATTATGGCGCCCAGTTTGTAGTCGTCTGCGAACTTGGTGAGCCATAGTCCTCCCACGTTTGCCTGTACCTCGGAAAAGTATATACCAAACAAGAGTGGTCCCAGGACAGAACCCTGTGGGACGCCACTTGTGACCGGTTTTGAGTCTGACATAGCTCCAGGAACTCTCACTCTGTGGGTTCTGTCTTTGAGCCAGTTTGCGACCCATCTTGTGACATAGGGGTTTATATTTAAGCTGGATAGCTTATCTATGATGCCCGAGTGGGGTATTGTGTCAAATGCCTTTGCAAGGTCCAGATAGGCTGTGTGGACTACCTTCCCTTCATCTATGGCTTTGGTGACTGTTTCAAAGAAGTCAACCAGGTTCAAAAGGCAGGATCTGCCCTTGACAAAGCCAAACTGGGTAGGATCTAGTGTCTGCAGGTCCCCAATGTCTTTGTTTATGAGCTCCATGATGATCCTCTCCATAGCCTTGCAGACTAAGCTAGTCAGGCTTATGGGGTGATAGTTTCCAGGGTCCGTAGAGGCTCCACCTTTGTGGAGTGGGACCACTGTTGCTGTACGCCATTCTGTGGGCACATATCCTGTAGTGAGGCTGAGATTGTATAGCTGTTTTATTTGAGGGATTAGTTCCTCTTGTAGTGCATGTAGGACGCAACCTGGGATGCCATCTGGTCCCATGGAAGCAGTGTTTTTTGCTTTGGAGAGGGCAGCCTTCACCTGAGCATCTGAGATGTTTGGGAGGCAGCCCTCTGCCGGGATAGATACTTGCTCTTTTGGGGGGGGGAGGGGGAGAAGTTTGCACTGAACCTGTCTGCCAGGATATTGGCGATGTCTGTGGGTTCAGTGTATTTTTTGTCATTTAGAATCAACTCAGAACAAGTCTGGGAGTTGCATCCCAGGTTTCTAACATAACTGAAAAAAAGCCTTATGATTGTCTTTGGTGTCCTGTGCAATTTTTCTCTCGAAGCTGGCCTTGGAGGATTTTATGAGGGATCGTAATTTTTTGCTAGTACTGATCAGAGATGCCTTCCCTATTAGAGATTTTGCTCTATCATGTAGTAGCTTCCTCCTTCTGTTGTACAGTTTATTTATGGCAGGGGTCCACCAGACTGGACGCCAGCCTTTGGATGATTGGGTCTTGTTTTTTTTTGGGATAGCATGATCCATGCATTCCTGGAGATGTCCATAGAATGCATTTATATAGGATTCTGCAGTTTGGGCTTTAGTTTCCACTGGCCCTGGGGCCTTGAAGGATTTCACTTCGGTTTTGAGAAGTGAGAAGTTCGCTTTTGAGAAGTTTTTCACTGTGGTTTTCTGGGCTGGGGCTGGGGTCGGGATGTGGACATCCAGTGAAATTAATTTATGGTCTGATCTTACCAATGAGGGATATACTTCTGGTGTGGAGCATAGAGTCCCCATGTTGGTAATGATCAGGTCTAGTATGTTGTCCCCTCTTGTGGGAGTGGTGACTAGTTGTTCCATAGCATTTGAGTTTATAATTTCCAGGAATCTTTGGGCTAAGGTGCTGGGGCTTGAGTAGTGCTTCCAGTCAATATTTGGGTAGTTGAAGTCGCCCAATATAATGGTGTTCGGAGAGATCTTCATGTTCTCCAATGTTTTCAGGAAAGCCGAATGGGATTCCTGACTTTGAGAGGGTGGTCTGTAGGATGCTATAAACTGAAAAGCAGTCTTGCCCACTGTTAGTTGCACATGGATGGTCTCCGATACGTGCAATGCCACTAACCTGGAGGTGTGGATATCCTTGATAAATATGGAAACTCCCCCTCCTTTTGTGGTTTGGTCCGGGTTTTGGGGCCGAAAAGCATGATATGAGGTATAGCCTGGTAGTGCTGGGGTGCTCTCTGGAGCCTTGAACCAGGTTTCTGTCACTGCACAGATATTGATGTTCTCCATACTGAGGAGAGCTTCGAGTGCGTGCATCTTGAGGTTAAGACTTATGGCGTTTAGCAGCATTACCCTTAGTTTCTTGTTCCTTGTGCTGTCTATGGGGTGGGTTTGACTTTTGAGCCTTGCCTAAAAAGGCACTATGGGGGTGGCAAGAGCCTTTGCCAATATCCGAAAGCCCAGTGGTGACAGGTGCAAGCCGTCCCTAGCGAAGCAACGTGGCTTGTCGAGGATGTCATCCCAGGCTGACAGACACTGGATCCCCTTTGAATGACACCAAAATTTTAGCCAATTGTTAAAATCGATCATTTTGTCTTTGTACTGTGGCATCATTCTAGGTGAGGGTAAGATGCTGCTCAAGGTCAGGGTCATACCAGCCTGGGCTACATGATCAGAGAGCTCTTCTATGTCTCTTTTCATGTAATCCAGGGAGGTACGTCTCAGATCATTCACACCAGCATGTACAATGACCGAGTCATTTTTGTATTTGCTTTGGAGTGACCTGAGTGCTTGCGTTATGTGGCGGATCCTAGCGCCCGACAGGCAGCTCACTGTGACCTTCACTTTATTCAGCCTGGTGAGCGGGACGTCAGTGCGTCTGACAATAGAGTCACCTACAATAAGAGTATCAGGTGTGTTATTCAGCCTTAAGGGCTGTGGCTGCTTGGCACACTGACTTTGTGGGTTATGTGTTGTGCGTGTTTTGTTTTGAGGTAGCGTTTGCTTGGATGTCTGCTTTGGAGGTCTCTGTTGCTCAGGTAGATTTTTATTTAGAGCCTCCGAGTATGTTTTTGTGTATTTATGTGTTTGGTTCGCTGATGTGGTGGGACTATGTGATACTGGAATTGTGTTGTGTGAGGTTACCTTCTCCTCCTGACTGGTTACACCAGTTTTGAGATGAGAGAGCTCAGCCTTCAGTTTGGCTAAATAGTTGCATCTCTCACATATATTTGAACCTGTTTGGAGGAGGAGAGGGTTGTCCGTGTACATGAGACAGTTGTAACATTGCCTCAAAATTCCCAGATTCACCAGCTGGACTGGAGAGGAAACCATTGACTGACCTTTGGACATGCTAGAGTAATAGGGAAACTGAATTTAAGACGGACCAATAGAGGAAAGGGTAATCGTAGAGAGTATAAGAGTAAGTAGTGCTTATGGTTTAATAGTGCTAACTTGTAGGATTACTTAATTGGACCAGTGAAGGGCCTTAGAATGAGAATGTGGTGTTTAAATTGAGAGATAGAGCAGTTCTAAGGGAAAAAGTGAAGAGCAGACTTTGTGGAGCCAGGAATAGTTTAAACCCAATTAGGCAGCGCTGCCCGCTGTTGCGCTATGCACAGAAACGCACAAAACCACGCAAAAGAGGGCCAATAAAACTACAGTTTCAAGTCAGTAACCACTCCCACAGGGGCAGGCAGGCTGCTCAATGTTTTTCACTGCCACTGATCAACAGAGAGACTTTCCTTTAGCCCAAGCAAAAAATGGCCTCACAGAAACTTACAAACAGTTCAAGAACAGCAAGCCTGTAACTGAACTTTTTTAAATCTCAGAAAAGTGGGAAAAAAAGCAAGATTTTTTTGGAGGTCTCTTTTGTTTTGGTATATTTGTGTTGAGGACCTCCATATATGTGGGTGTGAGTTGTGTAGCTGTGGGTGGTGTTTGAGATATGGTGTTTGTGTTGACAACTTTCTCAGTTCCAGATATACTGGCTTGTGAGGGAGAGAGCATAGACTCTAAGTTCTTAATGTAATTGCATCTCTCGCAAATTCTGTTCCTAAGTGGTAGTAGTAGAGGGTTGTCTATATACACAAGGCAGTTGCTACACGGTGTCAGGATGCCCATATCAACCAGACTGGCAGGAGAAACAGCAGGAAATTGTCCATCCATATTTGTCATAATCTGAGGGAGAGAGACCAGAGAGAGCTAAGAGGGTAAAGGGTGGAAGGTTGTAAGAGTAGTATTATTAGGTGATCACACAGGTGCTGCTAAGGGAAAATTTCTAGCTGGAATACTTCACAAAGGGTTAAAAATAGTGCAACTGTGGTGCATGATGTGCAAACAACCCCAAACCAGCTCAAACTCGGGGTTTATATACCACAAAAAATAGAAGATTCTAGTAACACAGGAATCTAGACAATCCTGCTAGTCCCTGCTTTCTTTATCAATCAGCTTGTGCCAGACAAGGTCCAGGCAGCCCTTCTACTCTCACTAGCAGAGGAGACAGGCCCCTACCAACACAAGATGGCTGCCAAAAACACAGAAGGCAAACACAAGATGGCTGCCAGAAACACAGAAGGCAAATTTAGGCACAGGAGAAACAAAAACATGTTTAAGTTTCTGTCAAGCTTTGCCTTTGTCCTCTAGAGACTTGAACAAATCATCAGCAGCTGCACCAAATAAGTGTTTTATCCATTGTAGTATCCATCAACTTAGCCTTAATATCGTCAGGCAAAGGATGAAGCTGAAGCCAGGAATATCTCGTCATCACAGAATCAAAAGCAGCAGCTCGGGAAGAAGCATATGCTGCATCATAACTGTACTTAATAGAATGGAAAGCCACCTGAGAAGAGGTCCTCAACAAAGAGCGAGCAGAAGTCTTCCCTTGAGAATCAGAAAGGTGAGAAATGACCTGACAGGCCTGAGAAAGAAGAACCAAAATATATCTGTAAATATGGGTCTTATAACCGACAGCCCTAAAAGCCTAAGTAGCACATGTATAAGCCTTCTTACTTAGCCATCCCATGGTCCTGCTATCTTTATCAGAAGGAAGAAGCTTTGTAGAAGGCAGCAAGTGAGATGGCTTGTCAGATGCCACACACCCTACTGGGGGGGTGGTCAGCTGAAGGACATCTGTATAGGAATTTCCAGTCCACAGGCACCATATAAAACCTATCACATTTTTGGGGGGCAGGGGACTGGGAATCTGGAGCCTGAGATGCAGTACAAAAAGGCATCTAACAAAGCAGCCAAACAAGATGGACAGCAGAAGGTCTGGGAGAGTCCATATGCAGAAGTTTGTAATAACTCTTCTGCACAACAGAAACCTGGACAAAATCCCATTTAAAAATCATTCTGTCATCCTGAAAATTGTGTCAAAGAATAAAATCTCATCAAAGAGCGTGTCAGGACAAGTGGACTGCTCCTCCTCAGAAGCACAGTCTAAAGAAGAAGTAATCTGGGATGACTAGGCAAACGAGTCCTCATCTGAATCCACCTCTTCCTCAGAGGAATCCTATTCCCTAGGCCTTTTAAGAGGAGTAAATGACCAAGGTGGAGCTGGAACAGAAACACTTTGAGGAAGTTTCAAAGCCATAAGGCCAAACAATCCTTGAGTGAAATACTGACATTCACTCTATGGGTCCTTAGGAGTAGAAACATGGTTTGTTTTTTGTTTCTTTTTCAATGGGACATCTGCCTGTAAAATTTAGAAGGCTCAGACACCGGACAACATTCCACAATCATAGTCAGAGGAACACCCCTAGGTCCTTCGGTAATAATCAGTCATGGTTCCCTCTGAACATCCGTAGTAGACGTCTACAAGGCTCCATGCCGGCCTATGAAACAGTTGTAGGAGAGAAATTCAATGGAGGAGCCGGATGATCCTCCGGGCTTTCACTAGCCTTGGGAAAGACATCTGGAGGAGGGGGTATAGAGGAAGAATCAGATCTAGACCACCATGGCTGTCTTCTTCATGGACCGCTGACCATCAGAATGGGAAGTTTGCTCCATAGCGCCTTTCACTAAAAGCTTAAGATGTTGCTTCTCTAAATACAGGGCCAAAGAAGAAAGTTGGCTATGAAGAGTCTTTGGGATGAAACTCTGACAAATGGAACAAGACGTATAGTCGTGGTAAGCACCGAGACAAAATAAGCACTGCTAGTGACAGTCTTTATGGGAATCTGTCTCCAACACCAGTATTTACTCTTTCTGGATGACATGAAATCCCACAAGCAACAAACAAAAGGAAAAAAGATAAAAGCAAAAACCCCAATGAGCCATTTACCTGAATCGGTTTGGTGAGCCAGCAATGAAGTGGATGTTCAGACAGACTATCAAAAGATGGCGTTTGGACTGGCAGCAAAGAAATTCTGAGGATGGTACATGCAGATGTCACCTTTATCCACTATGTTATAAGCGGGGAACATACATATGATTTACAGCATACCTTAAAGCAACCTAAAAGCTTTGGAATACTGGCTGGACATTGGGCCACCCTTGGCAGGGAATTCCTATTGTAAAGAATACTGCAACAGTGAAATGGAAGGACATCTAATGAATCTTACAACTCTAAAAAACAGTGTAACACCATAGGAAATGTATAGCAACTTGCTATACCCTTAAAGAATTTTGCAGGGGGATCTTCACCACCTTCTACCCCTGAGAGATGAGGTAATCCCCCCAAACCCATGTTACTTAAATCTCCCGGAATGCTGAAATTTGCAGTAGTTTTGACATTACTACAGTCAATTAACAATCTCATTATTCTAAGCACAACTATTATAGCCTTTGGGATATCAACAGGCACCCTAAATTCAGATCTATATCACATCATCAAAAGCACAAAACATTAAATGCCTCTTCATCGATCCCTATTCAAACTCTAAAATCCATCGAATTATCATTTCCATGAAATTTTCACCACGGTTAAGTAACCAGTGTGCCATCATCAGGGATTTGCCCTTTTCCCCACTGTAGTGCTAACTCGAAGTTGGAATATTTGGTTGGGGGGGCACAGCCCCACACCAGGGTGGATTTTAAATTTTGCTGTTTTTGATGTGGTTGGTAAGTTGGCCCACTTGCTGTGGGAAAAACTTCATGGAAACGATCGTTCGATGAATTCAGAGTTCTACAAATAGGAATCGATGAAGAAGTGTTCGATGTTTCGCACTTTCGACAATGTGATATAGACCTCCTAGATTCACACATCCCATCATTGCCTCAAGTAGTGCCTAACAAAGGTCCTCTACTCTGTCTGAGAAAATGAGTTAGGTTGCAGTAGGCATCCTCAAATTATAAATGATTATTTGCCCCTCCCAGGTTCCTTGCACCTTAAGCTGACCCCTTCAAAATATTACAAACTTCTCTCATATCCATCTTATCTCTTTTCTAGTTTCCAGTGAATGCGAATCCAGTGACTTCAGGCAGTGCTCTTGATCTTTCCCAGTTCCCTTAATGAACCATACAACCCTCTTCTGATTACCCCTCAAATGTCTTATATATTTTTCCTTGAAGATCTCTACTGATGCACACAAATCATAATCTCTGTATTCTTAACATCTGTGCCCCCATTGCACACAACCCAATATCTTGCTGGTTACTCCTAGTACCTTCTCCACGTGTGCCTGATGGTCTACAGTCAGCACAATGATCACTCTCAGGTCTTTATCACAGACTGGATTCCTCTCTTGTGTCCACTATCTAGTATACAACCTTAGGACTGCTATGTCTATCCAGCCTTGACTGTGGCCCAGAAGACACAATCAATTTATGGTTAAGAAGTCAGCTGGGGCTGGTAAAGATAGGGGAGCAAGGAAAGAAATGGCACGATCCATACATGGTCACCCCTCACAGTCAGGGAGGGTTGGGTATGCCGAATGAAAGCTGTGGTACAGACCATAACAGTGAGAAACAGGAGTCAGGCTGAGTGATGAAGGTTGTGGAAATCCCTGCTCAAGTGCTCCCAATAACCATGCCTCACTGACACTCAACCTTAAGGATAATATGAACAAGCTTAATGGGGTACAGCAAACACCAAAAAAGGAAACCATACTGCTGCATAGCAAACAGATCGGAGGGGACAGATCAATGTATGTAGATGATGTGACACTACAGGCAAACTCTGAGCAAGAACGTTAGCAAAGGATAAGGGAATGGAATGCAAAACTGAAGGCACATGGGATGAAACCAAGTACAGATAAGACAGTGGTAATGGCAGCAAACTGGGGAAATCAAAAGAAGCTGAAAACTGAGATAGAAGGGAAGACAGTGGAACAGGTTAACAGCTTCAGTTATCTGGGAGGGATGACTGAGGAGAAGGGAAGTTTGAATGACAAGGCCACAGCTAAAATCAGGGAGGATGCAGCCAAATGGCATACAGTGCCACGTATAGTGTATGTCAGAAGAAAATTAAAAATAAGGTGTACAAAACAGTGGTGCAACCAGTACTACTGTCCGGTACAGAAACCTGGTCAGTAAAGGCAGAGAAGATGGGAAAGCTAGAGGTGATGGAAATTAAGTGCCCAAGACAGGCAGTAAGATGCACACTGTGGGACAGACGAAGAAATGAGAACTTAAGAACAGAAGTCAAAGTAGCTCCAGTTGCAGAAAAGATCAAAGAGAACAGATTACAGTGGTTCGTGCACATGTGCAAAAAAGCAGAAGACGATCTGGGGAAGAAGATTTGGGATAGACAGGAAGAAGGCAAGAAAAAACAAGGGCATCCAGCAAAGACATGGATGGATTGTGTGAGAGAAGATCTGCACCATTCACATGAGTGTCGAAAAAGGCAGGAGTGCAGCAATGAACTGAGAGAGATGATGACAGTTAACACGACACCCCAACCTCATTTAGAAAATGGAAAAAAAATGGGATGATGATAAATTAATGACCCTGAAGGCCAGAGTAGAAATAGTATAGAGCTTTTCTTCCTAACCTTTCCATGGCCTTGCTGTCTTTGTCTGTGCGTAGGGCATTAGCATTTGGCAACAACTTAAAAGTTATGTCTGAGGCTAAGGAAACAGCTGAAATATCAGCTGAAGGATTGCTTAAAAGAAACTTAAAAAATCCTTTGGAACTTTGTAGAATTTATCAGGTCTTTTGTGGGCTGAAACACACGAATGTGAAAACATCCATATAGACCTCAGAACTGGAAGGACAGGGAAAAGAGTCTGGGGTGCCTACCTCTAAAAGGCTGTAGCATCTCTTTTGGAGAACAAAGATTTGCTCAGATATCCACTTAAATGTTTCAACATATTAAAATGGTCTCTCTGAAAGATGTCGCTTTCCTGAAAAAATCAGGGGACAGAGAGTCCTCATCATCAGACACACCTGTCCAGGAGAGTGAATCTAAGAGAAGTATGGTAAGAAATGTTCAACAAAATATTAGGCCTCCTCCTCCTCCTCCTTTTCAGATGAAGATTTCACAATAGTCATCTGTGGAGTGGGTGGAGGAGCTGAGAAGGCAGGAGGCCTAACAGATATAATGGCCTTGAACAAACCCTGAATTAAGTCCATCCTCTCCTTCTCCCTAAAAGGAGGGGAGAAGAAACATGCTTGGTTTTCCGGCATATTTCCTTAGGAGTGATGTTCACCTGAACCAAGCATGGGGGCTATGACCCAGTGATCATGGAATTTCTTCCCATACTAGAATATGAGGGACTCCCTCCAGCTCTTCTGAAGTAACAATTTTGGTTCCCCCTTCTCCACTGTAGCAGGTCAATGTAGAGGGCATCTGGGGTAGAGTTAGACATACCTGAGGATTCTCTAACCTCAGCTGGTATGTCAGAATCAGACTGTGCATACTGGTTCTCAGGCCTAGCCTTTTGAACTTTTTCTTAGGAGCAAACAACATCTCTGGTGTGGAGGGATCCACATCTTAGACTGTGCCAATTGCTTTAGACATTGGGTGTCCAAAAATGTACTAAAGGATGATAAACATGAGCGCAATGTTTTGGGTATGAAAGACTGGTGTATGGAAAATGATTTGTAGTCATTTTCTGTGCCTAACCAGAAAAGGAACTGGGAATGGATGTCTTTGAAGGGTATCTGCTGACCTCTCTCACACCTTCCCCTACTAGCTGACATCTAACAAAGTCAACGAAAACACCATAAAAAAAAAGGAAGGTTCCCTAATGGAGCACTTATCTGAATCCGAGAAGGCTTACGGTACAAATGGCCAAGCAAAGATCAGACAGACAGGTGAGTAGTCTGAGGATTCACACTCCTACATCTGCTTTTGTACCACTATGCTCATGGGCAAAAGTCATACATGTCAGGCATATGACACTTGGGAGGTTTAGGGTTTGGTATCCTGTACAGATATCAGCAGCAAAAACCCATCTGGTTGGAATACTACAACAGTGATTTCAGTCAGGACATCTTAACAGTAAATGTTCGACTGATCACTGCTGCAGTACTTCTTTCAAGTGGATATATCTCTCAACCTGGTATCATCAAAAATCTGGACAAAGACACATGAAAAGTAGGTACAACTGGCCAAAAATTGGTATGCTAATTAACATAAAATCTGCATACATAATTATGTAACCCCACCCACTCCAATGTAATTGTGTGACTTGGGGATACCAACTTTTAAATGCAGCACCCTCCTGGACAGTGTCTTTCTTTGTAGTAATACTTTTGACCAGTAGCTAACTGCAGCACAAGACCATTCATAGTTTAATCAGACAAAGCCTACTATAGCATAATACTGCTAGACCTCTAACCCATCCTGCTTTTGGCAGCCACCCTGATTAGCCAACGTCCTCTGGGGAAAAAAAAACAAAAACATTCTCATCCAGTTTCTTAACCACCTATAGTCCTGGACCTTCATCTATCATCCTTTGAAATTTCTTCACCAACCTTATTATTCAGTCCAGACCTGCTTGCTTCACACAAATGTTCTCCCATTGTAGTATATATGTGTGTGTATATATATATATATATATATATATATATATATATATATATATATATATATATATATGTGTGTGTGTGTGTGTGTGTGAATGCAAAATGTTTCATCAATGTAGCTTACCCTTGAAGGATGAAAAACCAGTATAGTTCATCAAAATAAGCAGATTGAACATACCAACTTTTTGTCATGATCCTCAGTACAGTGAACATTGGGGAATATGTGCTTTCTCCCTGTACTGTGATCTGGGAATTGGTATATATAATTGGCAGGATAGCAGGTGAAGAAGTGCTTGCCACACCTTAAAAAATATTTGTTGTGTTTTTTTTTTTTAACCTTTTTAGGATCAATTTTATTTTGATAGTTACATTTCAATCATTTCCTAATCAAGATTTAGTGATCTGAGGAGTTGTTAGGATCCCATACACACACACACACACACACACATTATTTATAAAATAAATAAATAATAAAATAAATGCATTACTTACATGAGAATACGGAATGTGGTACACATCTAGTGCGGCCGTCCCTGCTAGAATACAGCTGGGCAGCTCTCTGTATGGATCGCCACCAGTATAAATATTTCTGTGCATAGGTTACAGCAGCAGCGGCTATGCTATTCAGCCGTATTGCTCTACAGCAAATTGTTGCTGCAGCCATTTGGTATCGGCGATGTAGCTCGCAGGGAAATGTCTTGCGAGCTACACGCCGGAACCCGGGAAAAATACATAAGGTAGAAAATAAGTTAACTTTTCCCAAAAGTGTGTTTTACAAAGTCTATACTCATCAACTGCCTTTTTTAATATTTAAAAACAAATTGATATATGTTGCACAAAATAAGTTATGACATTGCTAAATGCAAACAAAAAAATCAGAGTTCCAATTATTCTTCGTCCACATTAACGGCTACTAGAAATTATAACCGAACATGGAACTGTAAATGCTTTCAAGTGCTTAACCTGTCTGACCATAAAAAAAATAGAAAAATAAAAGGTATTTTGCAAATTCGGTTAGGGACTTTTATATTCTCCCCAAATAGCATTCATATTTACTAAAACATTTAGTTTCAGTTCAGCAAGCAACTAAATAATTATTTAATAATTAAATAATAATTGTGAATTTAAACAACTAGATTTAATTGTGACTTTTTCCACATAGCAGATAAGACATGAAATCTTTCATTACATCTACACAGCACCTACAGAGTATCTATACCATATCAACATCCAAGGAGATAAATTTAAATACATAACATCGGCATCACTTACCTACAGCTTACTTTACACTCCAAAACTAAATGATACAGGTTACTAAAATTTCTGCAGCTGAAGAAATTTCTTTAGAAACTGTTTTTCAATGTTTGCAGCATGACTAGGTTTGTTATAGTTTTGCACTAAATTCTATCCAAATAAAGTTAAAAGGGATGCAGTTTTTGAAAAGTGTTATCAATTACCTACTTTGTGTGCTGAGTCGAGTTGTCGTCCCACTCCTGGCTGCCACTGGGCTGGTGAATGGTGAACTACTACTTATACTTAACTATTAACTTACGCAATTAAACTTAGTCTGAGCTGTGGACTGAGGAAGAAATACAAGATAATACAACCACCAACTCTTTGAGGAATCAGAAATAAATACATGCAGCTTCATTAAAATAAAAAAGTACACGACAATAAAAAAAAAAAAAAACAAGTACTGTTTCAATCTGAATCACTGCACTCAAAATGGAGTTACAGCCAAGCCAAGACAAAATGAATGCAAGGCAAGAATGTCATCGCACATGCCCCCCACACGTCGGCGATGGCACAAAAAAAAAAAACAAAGGAAAGCAAATCGGGGAATTAAGGGGGCCATTTGTGGCAACCCAATGTTTTGCCCTCAAAACTATTAAATACTGAGCAATTCGGTACGATGGAGAGGTATGCAAGTGGAATATCCAACCCAAGGGCAAACATATGTTGGGCTAGCATTCCAAAGCCTGGGCCCTTCCACCCGCTGTTCATCCAAAGTATGACCCAAGCCCACAGGTGGAAGGTACACAAGTGGCAGATGAATAGAAGAACCTCAGAAATTATCTGCCTTAGGAGAAAAAATGGAACAGAAGGAGAAGTAACTATATATACATATCAACATGTCCATCAAAAGAACAGGAAAAGAACAGACCTCCCACCATGGCCAGAAGAAAAAGCAAAGCAACAAAAAGGTAGGAGAAGGGAGGGATAGAATAGTTCAACAGTGATCAGTCAGACATCTACTGTTATGGCAAGTTATTACACAACTGTACTATGTCCTTTCCAAGACCATCTTGCATTATTCCTTACAAGTGGGAGAGTTCCTAAGCTACCGAAGAGAGAGACAGAGAGAGGAGGAGAAACTGAAGAACTGTTCAAAATACCTTGGAGGATGGATCTGGTAAAACCCATCCTGGCCCCAGAAAGCATATCTAACTTATAGTGCTAATAAAGTATTAACAGAAGACCAAGTTGCTGCTTCAATCTCTTAATGCAAGAAATCTGGAAAAGACAAAAATATTGGGGGGGGGGGGCAAATTTTAAATATTGCTCGTGTAAGCTTAGAAAGTTGGAAGAATAATAGAGTCAGAAGAATACGAAGTCTGAAACTCAAAAGTACGATTACCAGAGCTGCTCAGAGTTTGGCCTCCTTAGTCACTGATCTGAAGTCAATCTGAACAAAATCCAAGGCATCCTGTGAATTCTACTGAAAAGTAAGTATTTTTATAATTCTGTTTGCACTTTTAAACTGTTTGTCACTGTTTTCTGCCTACTTTAAACTGTTTTTATTGTTTGTGACTGTGTTTTCCGCACTGCCTATTAACAGTATTTGAACAATTTATAGCATAGACTAGACTCCAACTTGATGAATCTAGATTGTTTGGAATTTTCTGAGCACTAAAGCCAGCCATCTTACATTTAGAGGGCCCTCCAGCACCCTTCTGGCAGAAGAGTGTAGTCAAGGACCCTTCTGAGTTGGAGATTTTTGGAACAAGGCTCAGTCTTGGGTTTTCCTATTGGTTGGATTGTTTGGTACTGTTTTACTTAGCTGATATTTAAACACAGCCTTTGTACATAGCTGCATACCATGCAATGGGGGTTAGTACTGTCATGTACAGACATAAGCACTTAAAAAGTCAAATTTTCCCTAGATAACTGCTACAGAACCCTGCACACTGCTGCCCAGAGACCAACCCAGCTGCACTTTTTGAGGCGCCAGTGCACTTTTCTATCCCTAAACCTCCCACCGATTAGCTGATTTTACTAGTTCTACAACAGAACTTAGTTCATCGAGCCCACACTCCACTACTTATTACAGAATACACCTGGCATAATGGAAAGTCAGTTTCCCACCATTTCTGCAGCCAGCCTGATTGATATGGGCACCCTGAGGCAATGTAGCAATTGTGACATGTATAAAGACAATCTACTACTCCTAAAACATGCAAATACAATATGTGAGAGATGTATCTATACTATGAATCTGGAATCAACGCTCTCTTACGTAACAAAACACCAAATAACAAGCAGGTTGTCAGCACCCACACTGCACCTCCCACACATACACGGAGGTACTCACATACTCAAAAGAGCAAAGACCTGCCAAGTGTAAACCTTCTACACACAATACGGTCCCAACAGCACCCACTACACATAACACATGCATCAGTGTCTCACCCAATAAGCTCTTAAGGCAAAACGTATCTAAACCAAATGTCTTGGTCATAGCAGACACCATAGTGAAACACACAGATGTCCCCCACACTAGACTGGATAAGGAGAAGGTCATGGTCAGCTTTGTGCCGAACTAGCTGTGGATGATACCACTTATACTGAACCTGAGTACATTGCCAACCTGTTAGTGAACAGGTTTGGTGAAAATTTCACCCCCCCGTCCCCATCAATCATATCCAATAACATAACTGTCACCAGTCCTCTGCCTAATATCTCCACACAGCAAGTCATACATGCACTCTCCAAGGCAAAAAGCACAGCCTCTGTGGGACTGGACAACATCCCAAGCTGCCTATTAAATTGTCTAAAACATGAGTTAACAGAACCACTGAGCATGCTCTTTGATCTCAGTCTAAGCAATGGCTTTGTTCCAGCTGAGTTGAAAACAGCAACCATAATCCACCTGCACAAAGGGGGTCCCTCAACCAACAGCGAGAACTACTGAACCATAAGCCTAAACAATCTTACCTGCAAGACCATGAAGAGAATCATCATGTATGTCATCAACAATTATATATAGCTGACCTTCAAACTCTCGACCCGACCCAGTTTGGCTTCATTTAGGGCAGATCTTGCCTGATAAACCTGGTGGATTCTTCGAGAATGTCACCAGGGCCCTGGATGACAACAAAACAGTTCATATTGCCTATCTTGACTTAGCCAAGGCCTTTGACACAATCCCTCACTCAGACATCCCCAGCTGGGGATTAACCGTTATGTCACTAGATGTATTGCCAGCTGGCTTACAGACAGAACACACACAAAGTCAAAACTGAGGATGCCGATGCTGCTAGCAGACTTGTTACCAGTGGTGTTCCACAGGGATATGTGTTAGGCCCCCTACCATTTAGTATTTATTTTTCGGAAGTCCAGGTGAAAACAGATGGCCTATGGCTTACCAGGTTTGCTGATGACTGCAAACTGGGTGCAATCACCGAATCCCCCAAAGCTGTCAAGATACTACAAAATGGGCTTACACAGACAAATTATTGGTGTTAAAGCCACGGACTTCAACTAAATGCAAAAAAATGCATCATAATCCCCTTCGGCAAAGGAGAAACCCCTGCTAATTACAACGTTAATAATATCCCCCTAAGTTCAAATGCAGTGGTGAGAGATTTAGGAACACAAGTTGATAGCAGCCTTAATTTTGATCATCAGGTGTCCACAGTAGTAAGGAAAGCCTTCTACTTTGCACTCCTTCCTTAGGTAAGGCAAGAGAGGAATCTGAAGTCTAATAGATGGGAATGTTGAAGTCAAATGGCCCTAAATACAACTGCAACTTACTTATATAGAGTCTAGAAAATGGAATCATGGGAAAAGTGGAGGCCATGAACCCATGAGCCCTCAAAATCTCGCCTGCCAAGGTCATTTTAAACAGAAGAAGGCTCTGAATGAAGAATCTCAGAGATAGAACCGTGGCCGTAGGAAAGAAAGCTGTCATAGAAAGAATGTGAATTTTGCAATCCAAGAAAATCTGATCTTGAGAGGGTGTCAGAACTGATTTCTTTAGGCTTAGAGTGAACCCAAGTCTGCAAAGTAGATGCATAGTGAACTCCAAGTCCTTCTGAAGAACAAGTGAAGAAGGAGCTTGAATCAAAAGGTCATTCAGATAAAAGAATATGAGAATGCTGTAAAGCCTGTAAACAGCTATAAGAGGAGCTAGACCAGAAGCAGAGCATGCTCAACCAGTGCTCAGTGCTGGTACCATGAACCAACCCCACCCCCTCATCTCTTCAACTGAAGAACAACAAAAAAAAAAAAAATCAATCAGGTGGGCAGATGCACCCACCCCCAAGTCATTCAGTTCCTGTTTCTGTGCCCTGCCTCCGATTTCTTTATATTATAAACCATAGCAAACTGCTTACTACAACTGTAACAGGCAGTTGCTACAGTTTAGACCACACACAGAGCATTACATTGTTCAGATCTGACCACAAATGCAATATTGGTGCATTAAAGCTCAGGATCGGGCTAATCATGCCCCACTTAACACTGTGCAGTCAGGGCAGTTGCCATTCCCGTTCAACCCTAGCTACTCTACTGAGCAATGCACTTGATAAATACCTTCAGGGATGCAGAAAGACCAAAGGGTGAAGAAGAACTGAAAATGAGAGGAAGATGCACAGTATCTCAAAAACATCCTGAAAACAGGATGTATAGGAATGTGAAGATATGCATCCTTCATATCCAGGGAGACCACAAAGGCTTGAGGGAGTACCATGGGAAACAAGGTCTATGTTACATCTTGAAACCAGGGACCAGCAGGAAGGTGATGAAAAAAGAAAGATTTAAGATAGGTCTGTAGGAACCATCTTTTCTGGGGACCAGAAACATCTGGTAACAGAAAGCCCTGCCTACTTGGGAGGGAGGACCTGTCTGAACAGTGCCTTAATTCAAAAACATTGAAGTAGTGGAACAAACAAAGATAACTGGTTTGGAGGAGGTTGAGTAATACAGACAAAAGGGGAAGAGCCATCACATCCTGTATCCCTTTTTTTATAGGTTCATAGGTAGGTACTAGGCTATTGGCCCAAGGGCCTAATTAAGCCTAGCCAAAACGGTTCCCTGGCTTTTGCTACCCAAGAAAATTATTTTCCTGTGCCCCTGTCGAGCAGAGCCACAGAACTGATCCCTGGGGTGAATTTCTATTTCCCATCCACTCATCAAGATTTTTCTTGAAGAGTGCTAACGAGGAGCTTTATTTGATATAGATAGGTAGGTTGTTCCAGAGTATGGGAAGTTTCTGGGACAGGAATCTATCCCCTCCAGCATGTTCTATTTATTGTGGTGACAAGGTTTAGGTCCCTAGTGTGTGTAGCTCGGAGGGATTGAGCTTTCTTTAGGTGGAGCATGTCCAACAACTCTGGGTTGGACATAGCTTTGTATGTTAGGCAGAGATCACCTCGGAGCAGGCGATATGCAACAGAGTAAAGCTGGAGTTTTTTCAGACGGTCAGCGTAGGGCATCTGTTTGAGGCCAATAATCCTCTTAGTGAGGCACTTCTGTGGCCTTTTCAGTTGTAGATGTCTTGTGAGGTACATACCAAATGGGGTGTTGTACTCTATAATGGGTCTAATGAGTGACGAGTAAAGGGGAAAATGGCCTCTTTTTTTCTGGATGAGAACCCTTTTGTGATGAGGTGTGCCACGTAGAAGGATTTCCTGACCACTGTGGTAATGTGATTATCAAAGGAGAGGCTAATGTCCACCTGGTTCCAAGGCCTCTTATCACACTTTCGGTGTTAAGCAGACTGCCACCTATGTGGTAGTTCATGGGTACAGAGTTTTTACCAAAAGGGATGGCAATGCACTATTTGACATTGAGCTTGAGGCCATGGCTTTGACACCAGGCATCTGTCTCAGTGAGGCCCCTTTGTAGGATGTCCACATCGTTTGGGGATTCGATTATGGCTCCTAGTTTGCAGTCATCTGCGAACTTCATTAGCCAGAGACCTTCTGTGTTAGCCTGTACTTCGGAGAAGTAGATACCAAACAGGAGAAGACCCAGGACTGAACCCTGTGGTACTCCACTTGCTACTGGTTTGAAGTCAGATTTGGAGTCTGCAACTTTCACAGAGTGGGTTCTATCAGTGAGCCAGTTGGCAACTCATCTTGTGATGTAGGGATTTATACCTAGTTTAGTGAGTTTATCTATAATTCCAGAATGGAGGATGGTGTTGAAAGCCTTGGCGAGGTCAAGATAGGCTGTGCGAACCACCTTACCCTCGTCTACAGCTTTGATGACTGCTTCAAAGAAATCTATCAGGTTTAGGAGACATGATCTGCCTTTTACAAACCCATACTGGATGGGGTCCAGAGTTTGGAGGTTACCAATGTCTTTGTTTATAAGTTCCATGATGATACGTTCCATGGCCATGCAGACCAGGCTCATCAGGCTAATAGGACGATAGTTCCCAGGGTCTGTGGTGGCTCCCCCTTTGTGGAGTGGGATCACTGTTGATGTGCACCATTCAGTGGGCACAAAGCCTGAAGTGAGACTATGATTGAACATGGTACTTAGGTGGGGAGCCAGTTCGTTCTAAAGTTCATGCAAAACGCAGCCTGGGATGTTGTCTGGTCCCATGGATGCTGTGTTCTTGGCTTTAGAGAGTGCGTTTTTTTACGTGCGCAGTTGTGATTACAGGGACTCTGCATTCTTCTGGTATACATATGGGCCCTTTAAAGGGTGAGAGGGGGGTAATGTTAGCACTGAACCTATCTGCCAGGATACTGGCAATATCAGTTGGTTCTGTAAATTTCGTGCCATTGTGCTGTAACTCAGAGCAGATTTGGGTGTTGCCATTGAGATTCTTGACATAGCTATAGAATGCTTTGTGGTTGTCCTTAGAATCAGTGGTGATTTTTGTTTTCGTAACTAGCTTTGGAGTATTTTATGAGGGATCTCAGCTTCTTACTGAGGCTGACCAGGGAGCTCCTCCAATCATGGGATTTTACTCTCTTTTGCAACAATTTCTTGCTTCTGTTGTACAGTTTGTCTATGCCAGGGGACCACCAGATTGGCTTCCTTTTTTGGAAAATAGCATCTTGGTTCTGTTAGAGATAGCACGATCCATGCACTCGTGTAAGTGCTTATAGAGTGAATTTGTGTAGGATTTGGCAGTCACAACTGTATTGTCTGTCTGCATGGGTGTCGGGAAGTTTGCCACTTTTGTCATAAAAAGCATGAAGCTGGCTTTGGATAAATTTTTTACGGTGGTTTCCTTAATGGAGGGTGGGGGTGGGATGTAGATATCTAGGGTGATTAGCTTATGGTTGGATCTGACCAACGAGGAGTTGACCTCAGGTGTGGAACACTGTTCGCTCATGTTGGTAATGACTAGGATATTGTTGGCCCTGGTGGGGTTGTGGATAAGTTGATCCAGGGCACTGGAATTTATGAATTCCAGAAAACATTGAACAAAGGAGTTGGTACATGAGTAGTTTTCCCAGTTAATGGTGGGATAGTTGAAATTGCCCATTATTAGGATGCTTGGTTGAACCCTAATATTTTCCATTATATCAAGAAAAGAGAAGTGGGAATCCTGGGGAATGGTGGGGCATCTGTAGCAAGCTACAATTTGGACTGCAGTTTTGCCCAGAGTTAGCTGCACTTGGATAATCTCGGATGCATTATGCTGAGCAACTAGCCTGGAGATGTGGATATCGTTAATGAATATGGACACAACTCTGCCTTTAGTGTTGTGGTCCAGGTTAGATGGCCAAAAGGTGTGGTATGAATTATAGCCTGGTAATGCAGGGGTTCTCTCTGGAGCCTTGAACTAGGTCTCAGTCACTGCACAGATATCGATGTTCTCCATTTTAAGGAGTGCCTCCAGTGAGTACATTTTGAGGTTTAGACTTCTAGCACTGAGTAGCATTACCTTCAGTTTTTGCTTGCCTGTACCTGTTACGATGATGAATCTGTCATTTGAACCTTGCCTAAAAAAGGCACTATAGGGGCGGCAAGAGCCTTAGCCAGTATCCAGAATCCCAGGGGCGACAGGTGCAGGCCATCTCTGGCAAAGCATAGTGGTCTGATGACCATGTCAAACCAGGCAGGCAGATGGATGCTGGATCCCCTTAGAATGACACCAGAAGCGTAGCCAATTGTTGAAGTCAATCATTTTCTCCTTGTACTGTGGTATCATTCTGGTCGATGGCAGGATGCTACTCAGGACTAGGGTCATACCTACCTGGGCTACAAGATTGGAGAGCTCTTCCATATCTGTTTACATGTAGTCCAGGGAGGTATGTCTCAGGTCGTTCACACCAACATGGACAATGACAGAGTCATATTTGTACTTGTTGTGGAGTGATCTGAGTGCATGCATTATGTGGCAGATCCTGGCACCCGACAGGCAGCTGACAGTAACCTTCTCCTTGTTTAGTCTGGTGAGCGAGACATCAGTGTGCCTGACTATAGAGTCACCTATGACTAGTGTGATGGGTATGCTGTTTTGCCTTAAGGGCTGTGGTTTGAGTGGCATACTGAGTTTGTGGGCCATGTGTCATTTGGGTTCTGTTGGAGGTGGAGGTTGCTTGAGTTTCTGCTTTGGAGGTCTCTGTTGCTTGGGCAGATTATTATTGAAAGCCTCCACGAATGTTTTTGTGTTTCTATGTGTGGGTTTTGGTGATGTAGATTTAGTGGGACTATGTGATGAGTGTGGTGTGGTGCAAGTGTTTACCTTCTCCTCTTGACTGTCAGTCCAGTTTTGGTTGGAGAGAGATTTGCCTCCAGTTTGGCTATATAAGTGCATCTGTCACAGGTTGTAGTCTTGGGTGGTAGGAGGAGAGTGTTGTCTGTGTACAGGAGGCAAATGCTACATTGCCCCAAGATGTCCAGTTTCATCAGGTAGATAGGAGAAAACACCGGGAGCTGACCCCTTGGACATGCTTGAACAGGTACTAAAAATCTATTTTCTTCTACACAATTGAGGAAAGTAAGTACAAAAAACATTTTCCTCTAGGCAAATGAGGAAGGTTGAGTGCTGTAGTAATTTGTAGCTTATTTAGTGCTTACAACAAGTTCTGAACAAGTGTTGAGCTCGAAGAAGCAGATGTAAGTGCTAAAAACTAGAAAACTGGCTAATTCTAAGGGAAAAATTGAAGAGCACTTGCTGACTTTATGGTGCCAGGAATAATTTAACCCTAGCTAAGCAGCGCTAGAAAGTTGAAAGGGATAGAAATCAGCCCAAAACAGCCAATAAGGTACAATTTCAGAGCTGGAAACCACTCATCTTGTGGCAGATAGGCTGCTCAATGCTTACCACTGCCACTGATAAGCAGAAAGACTTCCCTGTACACAGCAAGGACTGGACAACTCAGAAACACAAAATAAAGTCCTGAAAAAAGCAAATCTGGGATCTGGACGATTCTAGTATAGGAAAAGGTGGGAAACAAGCAAAACAGATAGTATTTTTTTTTTTTTTTTTTGTAAAATTAAACAAAAAATGCAATTTAACAGTCAATATGCACAGAAAAGGCTATTGCACTTGAGTGTGAAACCTACAATAGTAAATGCAGTTTAAATTATTAAATTTAAGCAGAAATCAAAGTAATGGAAAGAACTCACTTGTCTGAGGTAAGCTGTTCCCAAACTGGAAAGGACGGAGACAGTCTTTGAGAAATCGAAATCTTGCCACTGGGAGGTGCTTTTTTTTTGTTTTGTTTTGTTTTTTTTAATGAAAGGAAGGTTTCTGACTCACAGAATCATGCTCTGTCTTTTCTGGAACTCTACCTTTACTGGGATGGTTACACTTTTGAGTTTTTTTTTTTTTGCCTCCTGAGAAAAGGACTTGGTTTGGAAGGATATTTCCTCTGAAACTTAAGAACAGTGGAAAGGAAAATTTGTTTCAAGTCTTGCATCACTTTGCCCTTGTGCTGTAAAACGTTAAATAGGACTCCAGCAACAGAACCAAACAGATTCTGAGTATCCAGAGGGGAATCTAAAAGCTTATCTTTGACACCCTTAGGAAAGGACTGAAGTGCAAGCCAAGAATACCTACTAATATCCAACACAGATGCAGCTGCCCTACAAAAAGGATTAGCAGCATAACTGCATTTGATAAAGTGCCTGTCTACCTGAGAAACTGAACTAAGCAAGGATAAGGTAGCAGACTTGTTGTCAAGAATCAGGCATATCAGTTAAGACATCCACAAGTTCAGAGAGAAGAGATCACATATACACCTTGACATATGAGTCTGAAAGTTAATAACCCTAAAGGCCAAAGTAGCAAAAGTATACATCTTCTTGCCATATATATCCAGATCTCTGCTATCTTTAACAGTAGGCAAGACCTTAGGGGAAAAAGCCATCAGAAATCCATAGAAATCTTTAATTCCACTCCACAAAGTTAGAAATTCAACTGACCTATACAATTACAGACCCACAGCTATACTACCACCAGTATCAAAAATCGTAGAAAAATGTAACCATTTTCAGCTTCTCAAATAGCTTACTCAAAACAATGTTGTCTCCATAACACAAGTTCCACTGCATTCATAGCACAATTACTACTGCTCTTATTAGCTTTAACAGTACTATCAACCAGAACAGAAATAATGGCAACCTAGTATCAGCACTCTTCTTGGATTTGTCAAAGACCTTTGACACAGTCTCCCATTAAAAACTCAGCAAACTCTCCTCCCTAGGTCTAAATTGATCATCTCTCACCTGGTTTTAATGCTACTTCACAGACAACAATCAGTAAAATGGAAACAAGAATTCTCCTTTTTTCTTTCAGTCACAGTTGGAGTCCTACAAGGGTCTATACTGGGACCATTTCAATTTAATATATTTATAAACAAACTCCATACTGCCACAATAAAAACAAAAAAAACAAACATAGTTCAGTATGCAGATGATGCAACCCTCATCTGCTCTCCCCCAACATTACAAATCATCCAGGAAATCACAAGTGTCTTTCTTATCTGTTGAATCTTGGTTAGACATTGCAGACCTACTCCTAAATGCAACAAATACTAATTTTCTTTATACCAAAATAATTTAATACTCAAAACACAATTTTCATCTGACAATACAAAACGGGAAACCATGACAGAAGCCAAATTACTTGGAGTACTCACAGGCGACAATCTCAAATACTATCAACACATTCTCCAAAATATCAGAAATATACACAAAAATCCTAGGCTCCCAACAAACAGCAAATCAGTATCTTACAGTGTTCACAAAAAAATCCACAGCAGCAACCTACCTGCTCCCATCTTTATTATATGCATCACTTATTGTCACTAATGTTAACAATAACCTCAGATCCAAACTTGATGCATGTTATAATAAAACAGCAAGATTCATCTCATAAAACCAACCACTACACAACCCTAAAGGACCTAAATTGGCTAAAACTCCCAAATTAGCTATCCTACTCTCAAGTTACTAATGCCGACAAACCTATTTACAAGCCAGATAGTAATGTGCTTTTCAGAGAGGGACAACTACCATACAGATCCGACCACAAGCAAATCAGCCTAGACATCCACATCCCACCCCCACCCCCAATTAGGGAAACCATCATAAAAAACTTCTCCAAAGCCAACTTCACACTTCTTAAGACAGAAGTGGCAAACTTCATGACACCCATGCAGACGGACAATAGAGGTATGACTGCCGAATCCTACACAAAATCACTTTATAAGCACTTACACGAGTGCATGGATCATGCTATCCCTAATAGAACCAAGATGTTATCCTCCAAAAAAAGGAAGCCAATCTGGTGGTCCTCTGCCATAAACAAACTCTACAACATAAGAAAGAAACTGTTGCAAAAAAGAGTAAAATCCCATGACTGGAGGAACTCCCTGGTCAACCTCAGTAAGAAGCTGAGATCCCTCATAAAATCCTCCAAAGCTAGTTACGAAAACAAAATTGCCATTGACTCTAAAGACAACCACAAAGCATTCTATAGCTATGTCAAGAATATAAATGGGAACACTCAGATCTGCTCTGAGTTACAGCACAGTGGCACTAAAGATACAGAACCAACTGATATTGCCAACATCCTAGCAGATAGGTTCAGTGCTAACTTTACCCCCCTCTCACCCCCTAGTGGGCCCATCTCTATACCGGAAGAACAAAGTTCCTATAATCACGACTGCACACGTAAAAAACACACTCTCCAAAGCCAAGAACACAGCATCCATGGGACCTGACAATATCCCAGGCTGCGTTCTACACGAACTACAGAATGAATTGGCACCCTACCTAAGTACCATGTTCAATCATAGCCTCATCTCAGGCTTTGTACCCACTGAATGGCGCACCGCGATGGTTATCCCACTCCACAAAGGGGGAGCCAAGAAGGACCCTGGGAACTACCGCCCCATTAGCCTGACGAGCCTGGTCTGCAAGGCCATGGAATGTATCATCGTGGAACTCATAAACAAAGACATTGGTAATCTCCAAACTCTGGACCCTACCCAGTTTGGATTTGTAAAAGGCAGATTATGTCTCCTAAACCTGAATGACTTCTTTGAAGCAGTCACCAAAGCCACAGATGAAAGTAAAATGGTTCACACAGCTTATCTAGATCTCGCCAAGGCTTTCGACACCATCACCCACTCTGGAATTATAGATAAGCTCACTAAACTAGGTATAAATCCCTATGTCACAAGATGGGCTGCCAACTCGCTCACGGACAGAACCCACACTGTGAAAGTAGCGGATTCCAAATCAGACATCAGAACAGTGACAAGTGGAGTACCACAGGGTTCAGTCCTGGGTCCTCTCCTGTTTGGTATCTACTTCTCTGAAGTGCAGGCCAACACAGAAGGTCTTTGGCTAACAAAGTTTGCAGATGACTGCAAACTAGGAGCCATAATCAAAACTACTAACGATGTGGACAAACTACAAAAGGGCCTCACTGAGACAGATACCTGGTGTCAAAGCCATGGCCTGAAGCTCAATGCCAAAAAGTGTATTGTCATCCCCTTTGGTAAAACCTCTGTACCCATGAACTACCACATAGCTGGTAGTCTACTTAATGCCAAAAATGGGATAAGAGACCTTGGGACACAGGTGGACAGTAGTCTCTCCTTTGATAATCACATCACCACAGTGGTCAGGAAATCCTTCTACGTGGCTCATCTCATCACAAAAGGATTCTCATCCAGAAAAAAAGAGGTCATTGTTCCCCTCTACTCATCACTCATTAGACCCATTATAGAGTACAATGCCCTTTTTGGTATGTACCTCACAAGACATCTACAACAACTGGAAAGACCACAAAAATACCTCACAAAGAGGATTACTGGCCTCAAACAGATGCCCTATGCAGACCGTCTCAAAAAACTACAGCTTTACTCCATCACATATCGCCTACTCAGGGGCGATCTCTGCCTAACAGACAAAGCTATGTCAAACCCAGAGCTGTTGGACATGCTCCACTTAAAGAAATCCCAATCCCTCCGAGCTACATGCTCTAGGGACCTAAACCTGGTCACCACAATAAACAGAACATGCTGGAGGGATAGATTCCTGTCCCAGAGACTTCCCATACTCTGAAACAGACTATCTATCTATGTCAAATAGAGCTGCTGATTAGCACTCTTCAAGAAAAATCTTGATGATTGGATGGGAAATGGGAAATTCACCCCGGGGATCACTTCTGTGGCTCTGCTCGACAGGGGCACAGGAAAATAATTTTCTTGGGTGGCGAAAGCCAGGGTACATTTTTGGCTAGGCTTGTATGGGCCCTAGTATCTACCTATGAACAGCAACAACAGAGCACTAAACTTCAATAACAAATCTCTCCTGGCTGTAACTCAAAAAACCCTGCTGGAAACCCACTCTACCATTAATGCGCCTCAGAACTGTGGAATCCCATCCCACTACTGTTACAGCTTACAGAAACAACATGTTTGAAAAGTCTTCTAAAACAGCATCTCAAGGCACTTGGCTCTTGCTCTACAACTGGATAATTTTTCATCCAGAAGAAAATATAAGCTGCAATACCTCTGACAACATGATAGCTGTTTTGTACTAAATTCTCATATGGTGATTATTACACTTTCCATTCCATCTGCTGCTGTATTCATTTAACTGATTATATTTCTTAACTACCCACTCCTATTCAATCCTCATTCTCCCTCATCATACCACTGCTTACCAATTTAACTGGTTATATTTCTTAACTACCCAATCCTACTCAGTCCTCTTTCTCTCTCAGCGTACCAATTTCAACCCAAATGTCAATCTTTCTTCCCTTGTGTTTCTCTGCATTTCTGTCTGCTACAACTTATACAATTGTAGAGGTAATCTCTTATTTTACTCATCTTCCTATATTCACAAACTGTATGATGTTCGATCAGAATTAATCATCTGTTACATCTAATTATGTATGCAAAAATGTACATTTAACCAAGATAAAAACAGTATACACAATGTGGAAAATGAAAATATACTGTATACTATGCGTGTGACTATTGGAGCTTTTCTCCCTATGCCTCCACTGAAAAAAGGCATCTATGGATTTTCCATTTAACAAAGATAAAATAATAAATAAATAAATAAATAAATAAAAGCAACTTGGTAGGCTTGTCTGCAGAAAGAGAAATAACAGAAAGTCAGAAGAAAAAAATGTATGAACATCAGAAAACATATAAAACCTATCAAGTTTCTTAGGAGCAGGAGGTCAACACTCAGGACTCTGAAAAGCAGAAGCAAAAGTATCCAGAAGAGTTTCCAGAACTTGGGGGAACAGCACAAGGCTTGGGAGTCACCATCTGAAGTAAGACATAGTACCTCTGCTGTACATTAGACATCTTACAACTTTCCCATTTGAAATGCTGCATCATTTTGACTATAATGACCACAAAATAAAGTTCCTCTAAGAGGAAAGAGAATGCTCTTCATTCGAAGCCACAGACAAAGGAGAATGAATCTGAGAGGAATAGGCCAGAGATTCTTCATCACAATTTAGTTACTGATCTTCAGAAAAAGAATTCCTATGCCTCTGCAAAGGAGTAGAGGAAAGAGAGGTTACAACAGCAGAAGGCACCTGAAAACTTTGAGGGGAAAGTCAAAGACATGAGACCTTTAAAGAGTTTCTGTGTAAAGTCCTGCCATTCCTTTTGAGAGTCTATTAACAAAGGAGAGATATGCTTAATCTTCTGCTTCGTTTTAGCAGGGGCATTGGCCCACAAAAACTCAGTGGTTCAGAGCCCTGACATACTTCAATCAAGAAGCCCTGTACTTTCTCACAGACAAGATCTGAGGAACATCTCCCAGCCCTTTTGAAATAAGCAGCCTAGGTTCCTCCTTCTTGTTAGCAACAGATGTTGCCAGTGGACATGTGAGTTGCTTGTTCCATAACAGCCTCAGACAGGGTCACAAAAGTGGGGGCAGGGGTTGGAACCCGACAACCCAAGGTTTCATCGGACTCAATGGAGATGTTCAGTTGAGGATAGACAGCTGAAGTCTCCAAATTAATTTTCTAAGACATCTTTTGCTGTGAGTGGATGTCAGAGTGGGAAGACTTAGCCAACATCGTGACTTGGGCAAGGAGCTTATGACACTCGTTTTCTAAACATAATGACAAAGAAAACAGATAGCTATAGGGTCTGAGGAATGAAAGACTGACGAATCAAACACTCCCTATGGCTATGCACACCACCCCAGGCAAAACAAAATTTATCGTGAGGTTCCTTATGTGGAACCTGTCTCCCACAATTATATTTCCCTTTTCTGGATGACATAAACCTAAGAATACCTTGAAATCAAAGAAAGGATATGACCCACAACAAGGTACTTCTCTGCCCAAATGGCTAGGTAACTGGCTCAGAGATGTTTGACAAAGAGACCAAAGACTGAGTTCTGTGTTTGGACGGGTAGCAAAGAAGTTCTAAGGGTCGCACATTCTTAAATCCCTTATGCACTACCTGCCTTCAGGCTTAGGTAATCCATTGAACGTATGGCGCATGAAATGGCTCAGGCTTTGGTATGCTAGCTGGACATATGGCTACCCTTGGCAAGGTATCTCACTTGTAGTACTGTAACAGTGACATCTGAAGGACATCAGCAAAAAGTATCAAAAAGTGTGCTCCGGAAAGTTGAATTGCAATTATCTTGAGTGACTACTGTGCACAAAGCACAGCAGATGCTTTCACTCAGGAAGTGCTGACAATTACAAAAAATTAAGACACATACTTGTGAGCATTAGTTAATGATTGGACTTTACAAACCAAACTTATTAATTCAAACTGTTGCAGTATTGTTAATACACATCATCTGATCTTACACTGCATCACAATATGACAACAACATGAAATCTATAAAGTGCAAATTAAAAAAAAAAAACACGGAGTCATTTCACTTGAAAGATGATCCAAACAGAAAATTGGGAGGAAACAGTCATGGACAAAACTGCACTGAATGGCATCAAGTAAAACCTTATCTCCTTGTGAGTTTTGCAATGTCATGTACAAATAATAAAACAAAGGTCACTATACAATTAGACTGAAAATAATTTAATGTACTCTTAAAAGATGTTGCCAAGTAACCATTACCTGTGGTAGTTCTTGAAATAATTCACGCTTTGCTTTCTGATGGATTCTTGCAGAACCTCTGATTTACTGCCACAGAACTCCTCCCCAACTTGCATCAGCCTGATTTATTAAAAGCAAACAATATGCTTAGAAAAGTTCATGCTCTCAACCTTGAAAAGTTACAGCTAAGACATGTTTGAAGGTCCAAGAGAACTGGCGTGTGAAATTCCTCCTAGCTTTTCTAATTAACATTCTCAACCACAACCACTCAAACAGCACCAAAATCTAATAACAGACATCGACAAAAGATGTTAGTCAAAGGTCAATTTAAATTGAGTCTGTCATAATTAAAGGGCATACAATGATTAATGGAAAGTGGCAATACAGCTGTGAAATGAAAACAAGTGTTCCTAGTGCGAGGTAAATACATTTTGAGTCACCCTTAGTTTTACTCAGCTATTTCCATTCTCCCTTATCAGTGAACATTTATGAGCTTTGGTAAAGTACCTGCTGATTATATCCAGTACAAAGATGAAGTCATCATATTTGAAGTTAGACATATCCGTTCCAAGTAAATAGGTTTTGACTTTTAATTGAACATCCTGCAAAGAAAAAATATGAAAGGAACATTTAAAATATTCAGGCTACATCAATGATAAAAACTGTCTATTTTCTTTTATAATCCACAAAATATAACAGGAAGAGCATCAAGAATAATTTTTAGATTCTACATTAGGATCTCTCCTTACTCCCAGACATATGACTTTTAGAACTGCAGCAGTTTTACTTGACGAGCACACAGTAATTCGAAAGTAACAGACTAGTACAATGCCATTTGAGAGTCACATATGTAAAAGAGCTGAGAACCTGCCAGATCCTTTAAATTCAGTAATCTGGAAATTTATGCAAACTATGACTGGCTAAAAATCTATAGCCTAAACCTGGGATGTCCAACAGGTGGATCACAGGCCGCAGTCTGGCACACCAAAGTACTTTATTTGATCCATGGATGGCCCAGAGATGTCAATGACAACTTTTCAAAATTAATCGTTATTCTGAGTCTACTGCACAGTTAATTGAGTCCTGGCATTTTAAACTCAGTTCAGGACTTCCCAGTGAACCACTTGTCAGTACATGCATATGCACTGAAGAAATACATGACTCCAGAGTCTCTTGCTGAAGCGGGAGAAGTGTTTATACAGTTTAATGTGTGTGTGTGTGTGTGTGTGTGTGTGTGTGTGTGTGCGTGTGTATGCCTGTAATCTAAGTGCATGTGGTTTCTGTTTATATGTGCGTAATGTTAATGTATAAATTGCTTGTTTACAGGAATGATGTATGCTTGTATTAATAAAGCAGAAAAGCACAGCAACTGTGTGCATGTATGTGTGTTTGTAGTTCTGCAGTGCTGACATGTGAGTCATTTGTTTGCAAGAGTGATGTGTGCTTGTGTGAAGCAGTAAAGCAGAGTGACTGCAAGCATGTTTGCTTGTGTTAGTATGCATGCAATGCTGGTGTGTGAATAACCTGTTTGCAACAGTGAGGTGTCCTTGTTTGAAAATCAATGCAAGAGTGTATTTGCCTTCCTTTGTTTGTGTGTCTGTCTGAGCATGTGAGTTATCTGAAAGTGAAGTATGCTTGTGTAAAGTTAGAAGTCGGTGGATGTTCACAGTTAAGTATTAGGCCAACTGCTCTTGCAGGCAATTTTAAGCCTAGCCAGTCTCCCTTTTCGTGCTTAAAAGAACCTATCCCATTTACTTCTACATTAGCCTTACCCATTCCGTGGTCGATAATTATATAACTGGAATCATACCATAGATAATTCGAGGGGAGCCACACATGGGATAAAGCATTTAGGAGCTGTGTGTTTCCATTAGTAGTACAAGGGGCAGTCTTGGAGTGAATTTTGTATTTCCTAGCCACAGATCTAAGCTGCACTTGAAAATGGACAGGAATGAACTTTGGTTTACGCATATGTGGAGTCTGTTCCACAGCAGCAGTATCCTTTCCAAAATATACCTGTCTCTCAAAAAATGTTCTACTGATGTTGCAGAAAAGGTTTAGATCCCTAGACAGAGTATTTCTGATGCTATCTGACTTGCTGATGTGTAGTAAATCCATCAGTAATGGGTTGGAGGATGTCTTGTATGTCAGACACAGGTCACCTCTAAGTAATCTGTAGGATACCGAGTATAGTGACAGAGGTTTTAGTCAGTCCATGTAGGACATGTTCTTTAGGCTTTGCATCCTTTTAGTAAAGTATGTCTGTGGGTGTTCCAGTTGTCGCATGTGTCTGGACAGATACATACCAAAGGGGGCATTATATTCAATGACTGACCTAATGAGGACCGAGTAAAGGGGAAAAAAAGACATCTCCAGATCTAGACACAATCTCTTGGTTTATAAACTGTGCAGTATAGCAGACCCTTCTCACAACAATAGACACATGTTGGTCAAAAGTTAAATCACTGTCCATATAAGGTCCCAAATTGGTCATCTCTTAGGGGTGCATTATCGATGTGGTAGTTCCCCAGGGTAGATGACCTCCCAAAGGATACAACCCATGTTTTAGCATTTAATTTCAGACCATGATTTTGACACTGGTTATTTATTTGAGACAAAAATTCCTGTGGGATGACTAAGTCATTTGGGGATTCAATGACTGCTCCTAGCTGGTAATCATCTGCAAACATAGCCAGCCAGATCCCTTTGTTATTGGCTTTTGCTTCAGAAGTACAGATGCCAAACAGGAGAAGTCCCAGCCCAAAACCCTAGGGGACTCCACTAGTGACTAGTCTCTGTGGAGCTAACTTCCCCTGTTTTGATTATCTGCTTCCTGTATGTGAGACAGATGGCAATCTAGTGGGTGATACAGTGGTTTAATCCCAGTTTATTTAGATTTTTTACTATGCTTGAATGGGGAATTGTGTCAAAAGCTTTGGTAAAGTCGAAGTATGTAGTGTGTATCATTTTGCCTTCATCCATTGCTTTAATGACCTTTTCAACAAAATCTACCAAGCTGAGTAAGTATGACCTGCCCTTGATGAATCCAAACCGATACAGGTCCAGTGTTTGTAGGTCCCCTATGTTCTGAATGATTAATTCCATGCTAAGTCTTTCCATGGCATGTTGAATGAGCAGTTGGGAAAGTTCAGAACTGTCTGACTGCAAATTACTTCTGTTCAAAAATGTTTGGTTTTCTGGCAATGGCGATGAAGCTGATAGCAGTGGCGGGGGAATTCACAAAAAACAGTCCTGCTATACCTCACAACTCCCCATAATTTTGCATAATGTTCAGATTAGAGCCCTTCTCAGAAGAGGATGAGAGGGCAATGGTGTTGGGGTTTCATAATTGTGTCTGACTTTTAAAAAGTATTCATGGTTGTATGTAAGATTCTTCTCTGTTCTGTAAAACTTGATTTTCTGGTAAATCACTAATGATTACAGCCAATCTCAGAAGAGACTGGCAAGCAGTGGGGGAGGGGGGGTTACAACTGTATTTGACCTTACAAAGCATTCCTGATTTTGTATCAGGTTTTCCCTTACTCACCCTGAAATGTGATTTTCTGGTAAATAAGTGACAATTAGTCTATCAATATCAGAATGGTACAGTTTTAATTTCATTAATGTAGTACTGATACACATCTCAACTTTTCAGAATTTTGCAATGTCTGTTTTTTTTTTTTTTTGCCAGATTCTGTGAGGATTAATGGCTGTGAGCTGTAAAATGAGCTGCTTTGTGTAGTCAAGGGTACCAGGTTTGATTCCTTCCACCTCCATTTGCTTATTTTGTATTCAGTTGTCTTGGCTTACCTGGTTAACAAAGTACACTGGTGACTGCAGTCAGAGATACCTAATGTCATAATTGTTCAGAAAATGCATGTTGACGAACAACCTGTTCTATTAACTTTAATTACTGAAATGGTCTCTGATTTTTGGGCCTTTCAACCTCACCCCAATAGCCTTTGTCTGGATTTCTTTAGGAAAGAAGTTGAGAGATATGGCTGTTTGATTACAAGAGTGAGGTATGCTTCTGTGAAGTAAGTTAAGATTGCTTTACTACGTGAGGTTGAGAGAGCAGTGTCCGCATTTGTTTTCAGAATGCAATGCAACTTTTTCTCTCTTCTGGCAGTTCAGCACATCAGAATAAACGTTGATATACAAATACTGATTGCTGGGATAGACTGCTTTTATTGTATGTGTGAATGTGGCTGTGTTTTCAGTGAGAGGAAGGCTGAAAGGAGATACTACAGCTGCAGTTTTAACCCTTTGTGATACTCTGTCCAATATAGTCAGGAGTCCCTAATTTTGAATAATATTTTTTGTCTGTTCATTATGAAATGTATGGTTTTGTGGGAAATAATGTCAGGCAAAGTACAGTTGTGTACACTTACCATAAATGTAGATGTTCGAGTGTATTCACTGTTGCAGTCATTACATTTGGGTAATCTGCTGGCAGGTTGCCCTCAGTCAGCCTGATTAACAAAGTCTTGGGTCCTGTGTTAGTTGCTGTCCCTTCTTCCATGACGTCAGGTCATCAGGGGTATAATACATGCAGCTGACGCCATTACATCAGTTTTTCTTGCCCCAGATGTCAGGTGCCCACCAAATGGGGAGCAAAAAAAAAAAAAAAAATATATATATATATATATATATATATATATATATATATCATTTAAAATACAAAAAATATACCTCCAAACAAAAGCAAATACACCCAAAAAGGCTTTTAAGCATAGGAAAAGAAAGGAGAGATACAGAAAGAGAAAAAACGGGGGGCTGGAGGGTGGGTAACCAGGACTGCAACAGTGAATACACTCGAACATCTACATTTATGGCAAGTGTACACAACTGTACTATGTTCTTCATGTTTCACTGTTGCAGTCATTACATTTGGGTAGAGTCCCAAAGGTATGGTTGGGAGGATGGATTTATACAGCATTAGGAGCAGCTATAAGGCTCTGCAGGACAGCAGTGGCAAAGCCAGCTCTGGATTTGAAGAAGAGAGGTAAATGGTAATGTTTGGTGAACGTATGAACTGAACTCCAGGTAGCAGCTTCTAGAATGTCTCTGGTAGGAACTCCTCTGAGAAAGGCTGCAGAAGTAGATGCAGCCCTGGTGGAATGACACCTGATCCCCTTGGGGATAGGTTTACCATGGTGCATATAGCAGAAACAAATACAATGGCTTATCCATTTGGAAATAGTCTGCTCTGAAATAGCCTTTCCCTCTGCCCCTGCAGCAAATGTCACCAATAGTTGTTCGGACCTTCTTAGAGATTTCGTACTGTTTAAGTAGAATCTAAGTTGTCTGTGTGCATCCAATGAATGCAGAATTCACACACCCTTGTTCTGTGGATTGGGGAAGAAAGTTGGCAGATGAATGGTCTGATTAAGAGCCACACTGGATACCACCTTAGGCATGAAAGATGGATTGGTCCTGAGAGCCACCCTGTCCGGATGAAAAATAATGAAAGGCTCCACTGCCATAAGAGCCAGTAATTCTGAAATCCTTCTAGCTGAAGTGACTGCTAAAAGGAAAGCTGTTTTCCAGGAGAGAAATTTTAGGTCTGCAGTAGTCACTGGCTCAAAAGGAGGGAGATTAAGTTTTTCCAAAACAAAATTGAGGTCCCATGCAGGAGTTGGTGCTCTCCTGGGAAGTCTTAAATTGTTGGCCCCTCTGAGATACTGCTTTAGCAGAGGATGAGAGAAGAGGAGAGGTTCTGTGTTGTAATGAGCTGAAATGGCAGAGGCATGGAATTTTATGGACGAAAAAGATAGGCCCTTGTGAAGCATCTCAGTTAAGTAATGCAGAATCTGAGGAATATTGGGCATTGCTGTGCTTATTCCTTGTGACTGGTTCCAGGCAAAGAATCTTTTCCATTTATCAGCATAAGATTTTCTAGTACTAGGCCTTCTAGCCTCCAAAATTACATCCATCACTGGTTTGCTGAAGGATGCCAAGGGTGAAATTAGTTGATTAGCCGTGCTGCAAGATTCAAAGTTTGGAGCTGAGTGTGCAGAATTTGGTAGTTCTGCTGAGACAATAGGTAAGGAGTCTGAGGCAGGTGCCACAGAGGAAGGTGTGACACATTGCGCAGGAGTGGGTACAAGTGTTGGCGAGGCCAGTCTGGAGCAATCAGAATCATTTTTGGTTTGTCCTGTTTGACTTTTAGTAGAACTTTGGAGAGCAGAGGCAGAGGACGATAAGCATAGACTGATAGGTTTTTCCAGCTGAATGACAGAGCATCCACTTTCCAAGCTTTTTTGTGATGAATTCTTGTGCAGAATTTGTCCAACTGATAGTTCTGGGGTGAGGCAAAAAGATCTTTGCCTGGGTTCCCCCATTTGCTTGTCAACATGTTGAAAACATGTGGTTCCAGTTTTCATTCGTGTGGGTCCATTATATTTCTGCTTAGTTCTTCTGCCAGAGTATTTAGCTTTCCTGGCAGGAATTGAGCTTGTAGTTGTATCTGACAGGTCAAGGCCATGTTCCACAATGCCACGGCTAGTTTGCAAAGGGGGTAGGAATGTGCACCCCCCCCCGCTTGTTTACGTACCACATAATTGTGGTGTTGTCTGACTTTATCATTAGTTGTCCTGGTTGAAGGTAGTCATTGAAGGCTGTCAGAGCATTCTATACAGCTAGCATCTCTTTCTGATTGATATGTAGGTGCATTTGATTTGGGATCCATTTACCCTGAATTCACTTCCTCACCAAATGAGCCCCCCAAGCATAGTCTGATGTGTCTGTTGTTAAGGTTTGGGCGGCAGAGGGTGGAGTGAATGGCAGTCCCTTGTTTTGGTGGCAGGCCTCTGCCCACCATAGGAACTCTAGTGGCAAGCAAGGTATAATAGGAATCATTGTTTCCAGGCTGTGACAATGTTGACTCTATAAACATTTTAAGTAACACTGAAGTTTCCTCATATGCAGTCTTGCATATGGAATTAGAAGAATGCAGGAGGCCATGAACCCCAAGGCTTGCAGAATTTGTCTTGCAGATAGCAGGGTTTTTGTGGCCACCTGTATGAAGTAAGTCATCAATTGAATTTGCTTTTCTGGTGTAAGGTAAGTCATCTGGGATGTTGCATTCAAGCTTGCACCCAGGAATGTAATTTTTTGAGAGGGTATCAGTTGTGATTTCTTACTGTTTATGGTGTACCCTAGACAAGTTAGAACACTTTTTACAAATGCCAGATGCTTCAGAAGAATGTCCTTGTTTTCTGCCTGAATTAGACAATCGTCCAGGTATGGATATATTTGAATATTTCTTTGCCTGCAAAATGCAATTACTGGTGCCAGGCACTTTGTGAAGACCCTGGGTGCAGTAGATAATCCAAAGGGCAGTGCAGAGAACTGGTAATGCAAGTAGCCTGCTTTGAAACGGAGGTATCTTCTGCAAGATTTCCTAACTGGGATATGCAGGTAAGCCTCTTTTAAGTGTAGAATTGCCAACCAGGCATCTTTGCCTAGCATAGGTAGTAACTGTTGAAGAGTCAGCATCTTGAATGTCCAGAAATGTGTTTAGAGTGGATAAGTCCAGAATTGGACGCCTTGATTTGTCTTTTCTGGGTACCGGGAAAAGTCTGGAATACAAACCTTGTCCCTTTTCCTCTTCTGGTACTGGTTGAATAGCCGCCATGTTCATGAGGGACAGAACTTGTTTCTGGGCCTCTGCCCACTGATTTGGGGGCAGATCTGGCCATCCGTTTGGGATTGGCAATGTGTGGAAGTGAAATCTGTATCCCTGGGATACTATATTTAAAACCCATTTGTCCTGGGTAATAAGTTGCCAGTTTCGTGCATGAAGTGCTAGTTTTCCCCTCAAAGGGGCAGCCAAGAGGTAAGTGCTTGGTGATTGTAGAGGGAAGTCATTGAGACTGTTTACCATAGGGAGGTGCCTTGTTGCTTCCAGATTTGGAGGTGGAGGCACCCCATTGTTTTGTTCTGAAATTTCCTTGTGACTGAAACCTGGAGCCTTTGGAATGTCTTGATTTGACTTGAGCGGCTCTCGAGGGGACTGGAAAGGAACAGTTCTTAGTAGGCCAGTGCCTACTAAATCTTGGAGGTTGCACTTGTAAGAAATCTTTCACAGTTTGTATAGATTTTGCTTTATCTTCCATCTTTTTTAACACTTCTTCAGCCTTATTACCAAAGAGACGGTCCTGTTGTAAAGGAGCATCCAACAATTTTGCTTTAATATGGTCGGGCAGAGTTTGCTCTTTGAGCCAAGCATGCCTTCTTAGCACAGATCCAGTTACAGCAGCCCTGCAAGAGGCCTCCAAGGAATCAAAACCACATTGCAAAGTATGTTTTCCAACTTGTTCTGCTGAATGCAATAAATCCTGCAATTATTTTCCACACAGTCAGAGATTAACATCATTTTTTGTTTAAGTAGTCCTATGATATGCTGTTGATATTTAAGCATATGAAATTGACAGTTTAAAGCCCTGATTGCCAAGGTTGCAGACGTGTAAACCTTCTTACTCCATCTATCCAGCGCCCTGGAATCTCTATCAGAAGGGGTAGGATTTTTGGCAGTAGAGGCCTTAATGCCCTTGGGACCCTGAGAAATAGTTTCAGGATCAGCAATAGGGTTTTTGAAAAGGAATTTGTGGGAGTCAGGAACCCTGTAGTATCTGTCTGGCTTACAAGGAGCCGGAGGCAGAGAATCAGGAGTCATACTAGATTCTGAAAAAAACATCATCAACAATGTCTAGAACAGGTGGTATAGCTAAAGGCCTATGCTGAGGAAGTAGAAGTAAATCCCTAAGTCTCTTTTTAGATTCAGAGAAATCCTGACTTTCTCAGTGGAAATGTTCCCTTAAGGCATGTAAAGTTTCCCCAAAAGAAAAATCCTCAGGGGAGAGAGGGAGAAGGAATGGAATCCTCTGCATTAGAGTCCTCATAAGTAGGAATAGACAAATCCTGTTCATTAGAAGAGTCAGAAGAAATAGAATCTTGTTCAGAAGATTCATAATCAATGTCTTGCCTAGGTCTCTTAGAAGGAGGGGGTTGGCTACCCCTGATCAGAGTAATTAAATCTTCAGCCATTTTGATAATTTGTTTTTTAGGCATAGGGGCCTGCACGTGTGGCCCAGGCATCAGTTTTTTAGAAAAAGATTTAGATTTTGGCCTTAATTTTGAAGATGGTGTTGGTCTAATACACAAATCTGTAGGCCTGAAAACACCCTCAGAAGCCGGTGCCTGCACAGCGGCTCTGGACCCTTCTAAGGTAGAGACATCCACGGGTTCCATAATTGAAGCATCTCGCGGCATACCGGACTCCGAATGGGTCTCAGTAGAGGCCTGCGAATCAGAAGTAGCAGGTATCAGGGGCTGCGAAAGCGCCTCATTGAGTATCGGCGAACTGGCAACTGGCTTAGGAGAAACATCATCGTCAGTTTTGGACCTCGACAGTCTGTCTCTGTCTTTTTCTTTGCATTTTTTAGGTATTCCGGTAGTCGGATTGCTAACCAATGACATTTCTGGATAATTAAATCTTGAGCCAAAATATTTAGAAGCAAAAATATACCGACGTTTAATCGTGCATTGATTAAATTTAGCACAAAACCGACAGCAAGGCACGTTGTGGTCAAGGCCTAGGCAAGGACTACAGTACAAATGAAAATCCTTATGAGGTATTTGCTTCCCACAAGTAATGCAATTATTAACTTTTACTGACATTGGTAAGGAGCAAGAAAAAGTTTCCCCAACGGGGTACTTGGCTTTTAGCTGAAGACTTCGGTTCTGAAACTCGAAAATGAAATTTCAGGAGTCGGCCGACTGGCACGTGCGAACTGCTTCTGCTTCGGGCACTGCGCAGCAAGAAAGACTGATGTAATGGCGTCGGCTGCATGTTTTATACCCCTGACGTCATGGAAGAAGGGACAGCAACTGACGCAGGACCCAAGACTTTGTTAATCAGGCTGACTGACGGCAACCTGCCAGCGGATAACCCAAATGTAATGACTGCAACAGTGAAACACGAAGAACATCTGCATTTCAGATGTAATACCCTTGAGAAAATACATGGAAAACCTGTTCTAACAATGCCTCTTAGTAAATGCAAGATTTAAAATATATTTTAGTGTTTGGTCTTTGTTTCCTCACTACTTTAGTTTTTGCTTTATCCTGCATTCTTGGTCTTTAATAAGATGCACAAAGATATTAAAAATGCAATTTGAGGATGGCGTGGTTAGGATGCTGACAGGACAGCAGAATTCTCCTGCTCTGCTATTTTATATATTTCCGACAGGAAATATTCATTTCTATCTATAATACCAGTCTTACTGAAATAGTTTTACACAAGTTAAAGTGCCCTCTAAGACAGAATAAAAAAAATCATCACTTATTCTGAAAATGTCCTGTCAAATTCTTTATGTGAACAATACCTTCTCATACAGCCTGAAAATGAGTCATATGAAAGCAAACTTGCAGGATTCATCTCTTAAGAAAGAACTTCAGTCAGTTCTTTCCAATATACAGGAACTATCTTTGAAAATGGATAAAATGGCACTAAACTTGATAATTTCAAGGAGAAGTGCAATAAACAAATGGATCTAATCCAAGAAGCAAAACACCAGCAGAACAGCAGACAGCTCAAAAATCTGTCATCGAGGACACTCTAAATGAAACAGAAGGGAGAATGAACAAGGAAGAACATAATACTGAATTTTTATTAAAGCAGAATACCTGTCTCATGAACAAGACTGATGACCTAGAAAATAGATACCGCAGGAATAACATCAGGATTTTTGGTTTACCAGAGAAAAACTGAGGGTGACAATATGGTAAACTTTTTTTCTTCTTGGTTACCATAAATACTAGACTTACCTGAAAAATTATTTGGTACTGAAAGAGCGCACAGGTCTTTGGCTTCATCTTCTCCCTCAAAAAGCAGTAGTTCGTCAAGATCTATTACTGTAAGATTTTTTTTTCTTCACAGGACAAAGAATGAGTCTTAAAAAAAACAGCTTGGTCAAAGTCTCCTATTAAATTTGAAGACTTGAAGAAAGACTTATCTGGTTTGATAATGACTATTCCTCTCCTGTTATATCAAGAAGAAAGTGCTTTCTTCCACTAATAAGAGATCTGAAGAAAAGCAAATAAAGGTTAATCTTTTGTTCCTGGCCAGATTAAAAATATTTCCTTCTAATGAGACTAAAACATTGAAGATCTAGGTGCAGCCTTAACGTATCTAAAAATGAACAACATCTTAAAACAAATGGAGGATATGGATTGGAACAGTGCTTCTTTAAAGAGACAAGCAGAGAGAGACACAAATGGAAAATGAGTGAAAAGAAGAAGAAACTAAAGGACAAATAAATTGAGCAATCTCTAATGTCACTATGTTAAATAATTTTAAGGTTTTCTATATCTTTCCTTTTTTTCTTTGTATAATATTTTGACAACCAGGTGGTAAAGAAAGAAGACTCAGATTAATCTATATTAAGGTAAACTAATTTTAGCTAATTTGCTTATATATATATATATATATATATATATATATATATATATATATATACTTCTTAAAAAATGCTAAGTATCTAAAATATTTCTTTTCTTTTTACTGCACTATATACCAATATATACAAATAACATTAACTGATAAGCTAGTTTAAAGTAAATATCGGTTACAGCTAAAGCTATTTTTTTAGAGTCCTTACATTATTAATTTGAATACATTCTGGGTCTCCTTTTGTTGACTAAATGATATATGCATGCGGTATATGACTCTGTCCCTGATAAAGTGTCTCTTTGGAGGGACTTTGCTTGTCATCCGACAAACATTTAAGTGACTATAAATCTTTTTGGTGAGATTATTTTGAGCCTATCCTTGTTTGTCATTTATGTGATGCTTGTGTCTGCTTGATGAATGTAATCAGCTTAGATGTGTGTATGTGCGTAGTTCTCTTTGTGTGGTGTGATGGCTTCTAAATTACTGAGATTCCTACTTGGTGAACAGCTTTTGTTTGCGGCATGTCTGTGGAAATATGTGGTGATGTTTCTTATCTTTCTATGATTATGATGTGCCCCTTGAACATTGTTTGGAGTGAATATCATTGATGCTGTGTAAATGGGAGGCTTTCTGGGATTGCTGAAGCCTGTACTGTGTCTTGTGCTGGGGGTTTTGTCTTGAGGGGAGTGAGGAAAATGGGAGTGCTTTTGCGGGGACTGTTTCCTGATCTTGTCTGGGCCACTGGATGTAGGAGGAGGTGTGATATTTTGTTATTGACTTGTTGACAGAAACTAGTGGCTTCTTGTTGGCTCATTATTTTCTTTTTCAAGACTTGAGTTTCCTGTTGAGATTGCGTGGGATACTTAAAAACAAAAAAAGAGAAAAAAAGAACTGCTAGTGATGTCATTAGGTACAGTAGTCAATCAAACTGTTGCGGGCAGATCCTTAAGCTAGTATGTTTAAACGGAACCTAAAATGGTACTGCAAATATATAAGAAAATGGTTTAACTTTTTTTGTCTTTTAGTATTATTAGTAATTGATGTATTAACATATTTGATATAGTAGCTACCTATTTTTATGTAAATAACATATATTTTTTTACATGTTTAATTACTCTAGCCCACTCAATTTACCAGTTGTTATAATGCACTAACTTCTGATCACTAAACTGAAACCTTTGCTACCTCAAACTTTGTAATGCTATACTCACTGTTACTTTCTGTACAACTACATATATCGCCCTATTATTTTTATTCTTACTTAAACCATATGACATAGCGGCACATAAATATGTAAATATTTACAAGTACACTGAAATGAGTACTCTCACAGATGTGAATCTCTGAAGTGAATGCAAGTCTAATCTTCAAAAGAAACATTCTGTTTTCTGTTACTAGTTAAAAATTAAAAATGTTTTTACAATGTAAAGTATTTAAGCAAGTTTAGTACACTTTATATAGATTATATAATAGATTTAAGATACAGAATTATTTCATTGAGTTGGTAATAAATGCACCTTAGCTGTATGTACTGAAATATTAATAACTATATATTTCCTATATTACAGCCGTTAAGTCTCACTCTTTTAGAAATGCTCATATAAGGTTTGTTGGTACAATCTTTTTTTTACCTTTACCTTCTTACAAAATAATATATTATTAGTAGAATATTAAATATCTATATAATTAAAATAATTTTCAACATTCTTTAATTTTAACAATAAATTTGGAGGGCTTTTTAAACTTCTGTCTTGTCTATTTTACATTTTTTGTGATGAAAAATATTACTATAACTATAGCAGAGAGGATGTTGGGTTTTTATTTTTGTCTTTTTTCTTTGGATAAGTGGGAATGTCTGGAAAGTTTCACTAATCAAGCAAGGAGTTTTAGACTCCATGTGGGGTTTGAAGAGTTTTGTAAATGTATGTTTACTTTCAATGAAAGCAATTTCAAATCTTTAAGTGTTTACTACTGTTTTTCTTGTATTTATACCTATCAGTCTATTTATTAATGAATATATTCTTCTGTATGAGTTATTTATGAGTTGGGGAGTGATTCAAAGGTATATTCTCTGTTTGGATTTCATGAAAATTCTTTATATAAAATCACTACTTTATTTCTTGATTAAATGTATACCTTTAAACATCAATTGTTTAAATAATGGTTGCAAAAGAGGGAATCTAAAGAGATTTTTGAAACTTTTCAATTCCTAGATTAGTTTTTGCAAGAGACTCATTTATTACAAACTGATATTGACAGACCAAAACATACTTAGTATTATCTAGCTCTCAACATAATCAGAAAAAGTGGGGTGGTATTTTGATGGAGAAATACTATACCTATCCCTAAGATAGTCAGTTCTTATAAAGATGATAAAGGTTTACTATGTTCAGTAACACTGGAAATTAATAGAAAATTGTATACCTTTATTAATTGATATTGATTTTTCTGGAATAGGAATTAGGACTGTTAAACAGCACCTAGACCAAGCTGTTCATATCACAGAAGGCAGTATAGAGACTTTAATTGTATTTTAAGGGATGAGGATTCTAACACCACTAGAAAGAGAAGAATATTGGCACTTACCAAGAATTAAAAAATATATTGATTTAATTCACGTCAGAGATATACATGATTTTTCGCATCTATATCACGTTATCAAAATCTTACTACATCGAATCACTAAAGGTCGACCTCTAATGATCAATGTAGTAAAACATTGAATAACATTTAAAAAAAACAAACAAAAATAAAAACTAACTAGCGTAGGCAGGGGGGCAACCCCCCCGGCACCCCCATCTGGGGGGCTATGCCCCCACACCCCTTTTTTAAATATTCCAACTCCAAGACCACACTACATTGAGGTAAATGGAAATATCCCCCTACGGAAATTTCCGTTTACCTGCACAATGTTCTTCGCTTTCGATGTGGTGGTGCCGACAATATCAGCTTCGATATTGTCAGCTTTTGACATCGTGAAGTAGACCCGATTTTTCAGATACAGACTCACTTTTTTTACTCACTATTCACATAGGCATGGAACTCAGGCCAGAACTGATAGAGTTTACATATCAACCTAAAAAATAGATTAGAGAAGGTTAAAGTTATATCATGTCCACTCTTAAACCACAACGATATAACTTTTGAAATAACCCTAAAACAAAATCATAGTATTCCTAATAAACGTATACCTGCCTATATAACTAACCTGAAAGACTTCAAGGAATATTTTCTAAATTAAATTCAAAATGTTATGCTTACCAATTATATGAAAGACACAGGTATATTTATGGGATGCTTTAAAAGCATACTTGTATGGTAGAATTATATACTGGTATATTTCAAAGAGAAAACAATGGGATAAAGAACTGACTGACTTGCAAAAACAAATAGATAAATTAAAATTAGACAGTTAAAAAACAAACACAAATATGATAAACGAGATAAATAAATTGAACAGTAAATACTTAGAAATTTTAAATCATAAAACCATGATCTATCTGGAAAAGATTAAAATAATCATTCAGTTAACCCTAAATGCATGCATAAACCAGCTATCAGAACAAAACTATATAAAAGCTAATCATGTTATAAAAATATTTTCTCCCTCAAAAAAGAAAGTCAGTGAATTACTGGACATCTTGAAAGAATTTAGGGATTACTTTAACACAATAAATACCAATAATTCTTTAACAGATTCTCAAGAGAAAAGTAAGAAATTTATTAAGAAATATAATAAGAAAAAATTAACTGAGGACCAAATTAATCTTATTGATAGGCCTATCTTAAATTCTGAATTAAAATCTCAAATAAAGAAAAAAATAAAAATAAATAATACTCCTGGTAATGATGGCATCATTCCTGAACTTTGTAAGTTAATGCCAAAAGAAGCTTTGATTATACTGCTTCAAATGTTCCAGGTAGTTAAAAAAATAGAAAATGTTCCCCCTCTTGGAAATACTCCCTTATTTCTCTACTCTTAAAATCAGATAAATACCATGTAAAATGTTCTTATTATAGACCAATTCTTTGTTAAACATAGACTATAAATTATTTATGTCCATTTATGCTGACATATTAAAACAGTTTCTTCCACTTTTGATTGATGATGACCAAACTGGCTTTATCTTAAACAGAAACTCCTATGACAACATCAAACGAATCTTATCATTAATTGACTTTGTGAATAAAACAAAAGAGAAATTAACTATAGTAAGCCTGGATATCAACAAAGGGTGACCTAATGGCTAAGGTGTTTGCCTTACAAGCCTTGTCACCAAAATAAACAGAACATGCTGGAGGGATAGATTCCTGTCCCAGAGACTTCCCATACTCTGGAACAGACTACCTATCTATGTCAAACAGAGCTCCTCATTAGCACTCTTCAAGAAAAATCATGATGATTGGATGGGTAATAGGAAATTCACCCTGGGGATCACTTCTGTGGTTCTGCTTGACAGCGGCACAGGAAAATAATTTTCTTGGGTGGCGAAAGCCAGGGTACCTTTTTGGCTAGGCTTGTACAGGCCCTAGGGCCAATAGTCTAGTACCTAACTATGAACATGCTTTTGATTTGGTCAACTTGAGCTCTCTCTCACTGGTACTTAAATTTATACAACTTATTAATCTTCTCTAGATTAACTCTTATGCTTATGTCACAGTATGTCCATTCACTTCAGAATCAAATAAAATCTCAAAGGAACTAAGCAAGGGTGTCCACTTTCACCTTTACTTCTTACCTTAGTTATAGAGACATTTGCTAATTTAATAAGATCACATACATACATTAAAGGTGTTCATATAGATAAGAACCGAACTTCTAAGATCCAATTGTTTGCAAATTATATTCCTCTGACATCAAATGAATGTAATAATAATCTTTCAAACCTCTTTATTCTAACAGAAACCTTTCAGAAAAAAATCTACACTTACTTTTAATGAAGATAAAACAAACATTTTACCTATATAATTATAATATTAATGACATGGGAAAAGATTTAATAAATACATAGTCCCTGAAAAAAGATTAAATTATCTGGGAATAATTATCACTGAAAATATTAACAAAATAATACATAATTATAATAGTAGTTTAACTTCTATAGAAAATCTCACAAATAAGTGGAATAGATATATATTTTTTACTATGGATGAGAAACATTCCATAATTAAAATTATTATTCTACCAAAAATCATATATATATATATATATATATATATATATATATATATATATATATATAGTACAGTCATTATCTTTACCCCCTTCTAAAACCTTTACAAAAAATTTAATTCTTTAATTTTAAGATTCTCGTAGCATCCTCCGAATAAGCCCAGAGTAGCCTTAAGTCATCATATTAGAGACTGGTCCTTTGAAAGTATTGGGTCACCAGATCTTGAACTATTACTCCCCTAGCATCTGTTATCAAAAATCATCTGTTATCAAAACAATTATTCTCTGGTCAAATAGTTATTATACCTCTAAATGGGAGGACATTCAAGGAAACTTCTGGGTACAACTAAATCCCTCAAAACATTATAATTACTATTTAACTCCAAATAGTTATTTGTTCTGACTATTAAAAAAACAATTCATAAATAACCCTAATTAAACAATGAATTCTAATTACATTACTATTATAGTGAATACTTTGAGAATTTTTATTTATAGAAATACAAATGTATAAAGCATGTTTTTTTTTCCTTATCTTTCCAGTAGCTTATACTCAAAATAATATTTCTACTTTAAATCTATCTGTAATGACTATTTTCAAAGAAAATAATCTGTACTAATCCCTCATGAGTGTTCAGATACATCACAGTATACCCAAAACATATCCAAGTTCTCCCCAGTATTTAATCCTTTGTTCCTACCAACCTGTCTTAACCTTGTAACTTGACAAAAGTCATACCTACAAATAGTACTATGTTCAAAGCCTAGGTTTTGTTGTCAAGATGTAACAAATTTGTATGTTCTTATGTATACTACATTTTGTTTACTTTATACTTTATTGATTATTGTAATGTGTGCATGACAATTTACTGTTACTCGTGGAGCTTTTCTCCCCGGGCCTCCGCTGAAAAAGGATCTGTGTCCAGTCGGATTTTCCCGATAAACAAATGTTAAACAAATAAATAAATAAATACTATATTGGTCCAAGTTAATGAATAAAGGAAGCCTGTATTCTGCCCAATATATAATTAAGAAGTTTGATATGGAAGATGACATGGTTACACGCACAAAACTGTAGACAATCTACTGAACATAGAATTGAAGTTATGCAATCATCAGTGAGGAATTCTGTTCCTAATTTAATTGAAGTTTTAACTATGTTGGCATAACAGAAAATATCTGGGAAGGGTATTTTATCCAAAATTTGTAAGGTGATAAAAAATTATTACAATATAATAAAGAAAACAATTAGAATTATTTTAAACTTATAAATAATGAATTCCCTAATGACAAGGATAAAAAAAAAACTTTCTATTATCATCTAAACAAACCACATGGTCACTTAAATCAAAACTGTTCTCTTGGAAATTTTCACATAGGCTTTTCTTTATTCCACATAGAACAGAATTAATATCCAAAACTAAGTTGGTTTGTTGGAGATGTAGGTTAGACACTAAAGCTGATTGGGAAGATATGTTTTTTTGAATGATACCATTCCTCACTCAAATTATTGATAAACTCACCAATCTAGGCATCAACTCCTATATCGTTAAGTGGGTTGCAAATTGGCTCACAGAACACACAGTGTGAAAGTAGCGGACTCCAAGTCAGACTGCTGACCAGTCACGAATGGAGTCCCACAGGGTCCTCTCCTGTTTGGCATCTACTTCTTAAAAGTCCAGGCCAACATTTAGGGACTCTGGCTGACCAAATTCACAGATGACTGCAAGCTGGGAGCCATTATTAACTCCCCAAGTGATGTAGACATCCTACAGAAATGCCTCGCTGACACCAATGACTGGTGTCAAAACCATGGCCTTAAGCTTAATGCCAAAAAATGCGTCATCATCCCCTTTGGGAAACACTCAGTTCCCACTAATTACCACATTGATGGGAGCTCAATGAACACTGAAGGCTTTATAAGAGATTTGGGGATACAGGTTGACAGCAACCTCTCCTTCGACCACCACACTACCACTGTGGTGAAAAAGTCCTTCTATGTGGCACATCTCATTATTAAGGGTTTTGCATCCAGGAAGAAAAAGGTCATCATTTGCCTCATTAGACCAATCATAGAGTATAACCACCCATTTGGCATGTACCTCACTAGACACCTGCAACAGCTGGAGAGGCCACAAAAGTACCTCACTAAGAGGATTCTAGGCCTTAACACATGTCCTACATGGACAATTCAAAAAAATCCAGCTATTCTCTGTCTCAAATAGATTACTGAGAGGCAATCTCTGCTTGACTTACAAAGCCATGTCTGACCCAGCTCTGTTAGAAATGCTACATATAAAGAAATCCCAATCTCTCTGCATCACACGCTATAGAGACTTCAACCTCATTACCACAATCAACAGAACATGCTGGACAGACAGGTTCATAACCCAGAGACTGCCCATGCTCTGGAATAGACTTCCCATACATGTCAAGCAGAGCACCTCACTAGCCCTCTTCAAGAGAAATCTTGATGAGTGGATGGGAAATAGAAATTTCACCCCAAGGATCACTCCAGTGGCTCTACTTGATAGAGGCACTGGGAACTAACGACGGGCGGCACAATGCCAGGACACTTCTTTGGGTTAGACTTGTAAAGATCCCAGGGCCATTAGTCTAGTACACACCTATGAACCTATGTATTAGAGGTAGGTAGTGAGAAGATGAAATTTGGTTGGTGCTGAAAAAAGCAGCTTAGAATATAAAACGAGAAAAGATAATTCTGGTTGATAGAAAAGGGATGGACAGAATAGATCAACCTGGGTTAGTGAAGTTAGTTTGTAAAGCTGACAAGGGCAGTGGTAGTACTGTGCTTAGGTCTGAAGCCATGTTGATATGTAGATTTGAGATTATTACTTAGCAGGTAGCTAAGGAATTGTCTGTGTATGCATTTTTCAAACATTTTGGCTTGGGGGGGCATTTGGCCTGTATCTGTAATGGTGCCACCTTTGTAGAGGGGGATGATATAGGAGACGTTCCAGAGTTTGGGGACATATTGCTCAGTAATGGACCGGTTTATTAGGAAGGGTATAGGGTAGGGGATGGAGACTGCTGGTAATTTTAGAAATTCATTGGGGAGTTGGTCATCTGCGAAGGAGGATGGCTTACATTTGGACAGATATTTTTTGATGATGTTAGTTTGAATTGGTTTGTTTGTAAAGGAATTGGGGAAACTGCCTAGTACATTGGGGATAGATAGGGGTGTCTTGTTATTTTCTACTAGGGAAAGTATACAATTGATAAAGTATGAATTAAATTGTGTGGCTATACTATCTGTGGTATTTGGAGTGGTTGGAGATGGGGTTGTGTTCTGTCCAGGCGTAGGTAGCTGTTTAATGGCCCCCCAGAATTTCTGGGGATTGCTTTGGTGTTTCTCTTACATGGATATGCAGTATAGCTTTTTGTCTCGTTTGATTTGTTTTTGACAAGGTTACATAATTGATGGTATGTGAGGGGGGATCTTAACTTTTTTGTCTTATGGTATAGGTCCCATGCTCTGTCTCTCTATTTTAGGAATTCTTTAGTTTCATTGGTAAGCCATGGTATGTGCTTAGACTTAGTATGGTCCTTTCTAAGGGAGAGCTAGGTTGTTTAGTACACTGAGGAATTTATCATTAAAATATTCAACATCCAAGGTTTTTTGTAGGTGTTTTAAAGGGGACCAGTCACATTTTTGCAGAAGGTTTTTGAAAACTTCAGGGGAGAAATGTATTTTCTTGTGGACAACTTTGTAAGTGATATTTTTAGTACAAGAGATGTGTTGCTTAAGGAGGTAGGTAGGTAGACGATCACTTAGGCAGTCATGGAGACAGCCTGATTAGTGACAGAGTGAGGGTTTGTTTGTGAGTGTCCAGTCAAGGATTGATTCTTTTTTGCTATGTTTGTCAAATCCTGTAGGGGAATGTATAATCTGATAGAAACCATGGAGGTTGATAAAACTGGAGGGATTATCTGATGAATAGGTAGACCAATCCATGTTGAAATCCCCCATCATTATAGTTTCTTGTCTACAAGTTGAAGCACTCCAACAAAGGAGGTTTTCAGTAGTGGAAGTGTTGTTACCCGGGGATATATAGTTTAATGGAGTTTAGTTGACAGCGGGTAGTTAGAATTTCTGAATTTTGTAGTTCTACGGGTTGACTTGGAGTCTTTCTAGTTTGATAATGTTCTTGTATATTATAGCTATGCACCAACTTTTTATGTATTATGTCGTGTCTATGTGTGTTGTAATCCTGGGTTAGGATTTCGCTATCATGTATGTGGGGTTTTAGCCAGGTTTCTGTTAGGATAGCTAAGTTGGGGGCATAATGGGTAACAGTTACATGAAACTCATGACTTTTAAGTATGCTCCTGAGATTCATGTTAGGAGATCTGAGCTACTGTGAGGGAGATGAGTGGTGTTTGCCAATTGAGTGAGGTTTATAGTGTGAGGGGGTTTGATTATATGGTTGAGGTCCTCAATTAGGATGTATGTCACCACTTAGCTTGAGCAGAGTAGAGTTGAATGGGAATAGGTGTGTAAGTTTGGTAACTGGTTTAACATATTTGAGCTGTAGATGTAGGTTAGACTGAGAGTGAGCATATTTGAATATAAAAAGTTCTGTGTAGGAGTTGCTAAAAAGTAAGGAGATATGATTATGTTCTTTAATGGAGAATGGAGTGGTATGTTGAGTGGGTTAGTGGGGGAGTACATAGTTATGACCTGTAGAGTTTGATAGCAAGTTAGAAGGTAAGACATTTTTAGTAGAGTGAGTAGAAGAAGGTGTTGAAGCAACACTGTGCATGTAATTTGGAGTTATATTTTGTTTTGGTGTATAGTATATAGAGTGACTAGTGAGGGTGTGCCTACTATAAGGAGTGGCTGTAGTGTGGATAATTGGCAATTTTGTGTGTGACTGATGTGATTGGATGAATTGCTGAGGGGGTGCGTTTTGTGGATTGGTTAAAATCTAGGGATAGTAGGGATGGGTGGGATTTGGGGGTAGGGTAGGGGAGTGGAGTGAGCCTGAGTGGGTTGTGGCATATGGCGGCAGATAGCAGAGAAAAAAACACAATTGCTGGAGATGTAAGTACTGAAACTGGTAAAACAACAGGGCAGAACCATGTAAAGGAAAACTGAAAGAAAAAAAGTTTGCAACCGTTGCAGTAAGTGAGGAGAATAAAAGAGGATAGGTAATGCTACTGAGGTGTTGCAATTAGTAGCACAATGCTAAGAGTAAGGGTGGCAAGCCCAGACCTAAGAAAGAAAAAGGAATACAACTAGAACAGAGTGTATTTAAGGGTAGTAGAACATTGTTGAGTGGTAGGGTGGTGAGGGTGAGTACAGGGGGCCAAGTTGATGAAGGTGACAGAAGGGCAAAGGACCAGGATAGAGGATAGTAGGCAAAGGCAGTGGAACTCTCACTAAGGGGAAGGAGTAGAGCAGTGGTTGAGCTTGGTGGTGTACAAGCAGTCTAAACAATATTCAAGGTAACAGTTATACAATTGGACATTAACATACACAAGCTGGATGGTAGGTTGTATATTCTTATTTGAGATGTATATTTTAACATTTCCTGCATTTGTTTTCACTTGTGTGAGATATTTTCAAATATACTTTACTAAGTACAGTCATTACAACTTAGATGACTCTTTCTGACTTAGCATGCATTTCTGGAGTGAATGGTAGAATTGTGTTATAGTTGCTGTGCAAAACTGATTGGTAGAGGGGGGATGTTTCAGACAAATTCTTTTTACGCACTTTTGATGCAGTTTGGGTTTTTCACCTGAGCTTGTGTGTGATAGAATTTCTGTGCAAAACTACTTGGTGGAGGGGGATTGTTTGAGAGGGAAACATGTCTTTCTCTTCACTTATGTCATAGTTCAATTTTTCTGCCTGCACTGATGAACTTCCTCCATCTGCACTGATGTTCTGTTTGGTAATTACGAAAGGGTGGTATGGTTCAGTTGATGCTCAGTTTTATAATTAAAATGGGTGTCATGGTTCAGTACCTCTACTATTTTTTTTTCTGTCTTTTGACATTTGTCATAATAAGCTTTTGGTAAACTTTCATCGGGATTTGCATTGTTACAGCATTTTGAGAACTAGTTTTATGTGTATTTGCTGTGGCAAGGTTACTATTTGTTAATGACCTGTTGTTAGTTGTAAGCTTCAATTTTCAGTCCGGCAAGAATGCAAAAGTGAGTCTGAAACCACCAGTGTGTTTTTTGTTCCGTGACTGAGATGGACCTTTGACTGTGGTCGGTATACAAAACAGATATATCTTCAGTGTAATGTAGCTCCCCCACCAACCTCTCAAGCATGTAAGTGGTCTGTGGATTAAAAGGGTTGGACACCTCTGGCCTAAACTGTTAGTTTTTTTTTTTTTTAATTTCCAGTGAACTGTTTATTCAACATCATGCAGACATGATCTTTGTGATATAATCTGTGGGGAAAACATGCAGAAAATCATGATGTTTCTAGCAAAACAAAAACAATCCTGATGTTGTACATTTCATTTGATTATCTACTACAATTTAAGATGTTTCAAAATTTAAATTTATAATCTAATAGCACCTAAAGTGCTCAGGGAAATTTAATGAAAAAGGATTATGAGAAGCAGAACAAACCATATCTTGAAATATCATACAGTTTGTTCCTATCATGCATGTAACAAAAGCTGGAAAGCATTTTAACTTGGCAATTTTTAATAACTGACATATCTAGATACTGCCTTTTTGTTCAGAGTGACAACTATCAGTGTTTGTGCCTCTGATAACAAACATTTAAGTCAAATCAACTCATGCTGAAAGAAAGTGTAAATACAGTGTGTGTAATTAATCATGAAATTACTGATGAGTTACAGCAAAGAAAGAACATTTCAGCATAATTACTTCCAAATCATTTGGAGACTTTACTGACTGCTGGATTATGTCACTGCTTATTATGAAATACTAAATGTGTAATACTAAACCAACACACGACTGCTTGTACTTTTTTAAACACCAAGAAAGCCTCTTGCTGAGCTGCAAAAGAAAAGTGTCACATTCTATTTTAAAATGTAACTTATACTGCTAGATCTGTTCACTCTTCACACTTCATTCAATTAACATTTTGCCCTACTGAAACTCTAATGGGTACATGTTTTAGTTAGCATTTCATTAACACAAATTGAGCATTTATATTTTATGTATTTTAATTTACTTACTTATGTAAGACCCACCAAATACAACTGTCACTTCTCAAAGGTGACCACAGAACTTCTGTCTGGTCAGTGTACAAAGGGAGAATAAAAGACTAAAGCCCAGAACTACAAGATGTAACTGATAAGCAGGTGAAGCTTTTATCTGACATGGCATGTTGACATTTGTTTAATCTCGTCAACGCAGCTTTGAAAAAACAGAGATGCGCTTATTTAGTCAACCTTGTTAACTGTGTTATAATAAAGATACACCAAGATAGTTTTCAGAGGTGACTATGGAAGAGCTGTACTTCAGAGATACAAAACACAAATAGTTGCAGTTAAAACAAAACAGAGCTAAGACCTGCAGTTATAACTACCTGTACCTAAAACAAGCGATGACATAAAAAGTAATATTGTGCAAATGTAAAGAAGCAAAAACACATTAAAATAGCAACTGCAGATGTAAAACAGTTTAGCATTTACTGAGGTGCTCAGCAGAAGCAGAAATGGCGTCAACAGAAAGTATACATATGAAGCACTCAGCAGAACTCAGTATCTCTGTGAAAGGTTCTTGTACTACATAACATTCAGGACAAAAAGCACCAGGCATTTAAGATTACTGGAATAAATTATTTAACATTCACCTTGCAGTGGGCCACTCAAGTTCTGGTATCGATCAAGCATGCAATAAGTACAAAATGGTGGATCCCCCCAATACTAACCAGTTCCTTGTTTTCATTTTAGCTAGAAAAGCAAAGAACACCTCTGATTTTCAAACACAAAGGTAGCAGAAAAAATGACGTCTGTAATCAACACAGCACAGCTGACATCCAAAGTGATGGAGACAAATGCACTTGTTCAATGAACCATTTTAAAGATCCTTTTTTATGGTAAAGAACATCACATCAATGTCTTGTCTTATTATGATTAAGACTTCTGCGCCATTTTCCTGCTATAATTGTAAGCAACTTGTACGGGTCATATAAAAACGTACCTCCAGTAAACAAATTAAAATGCTTGTAATTCATTAAAAAAGAAGGGATAAAACAATCCAATCCTTTAAAATCGTCCATTCAAATGCCGCTCTGCTTTCAAACACAATATTCAGTTCATAATCTCTCAATAAACTACAAAGAACAGGGTGAAGTTGTGCAAATGTCACAAAAAGGGAAGACAAAGAAAGTACAGTTGTGCAAACTATTATAAAAAGAAATACAAAGACAGTACAACTGTGTAAGCACACTCACCAAAACTGCAGATATCTGAGGAAGATTGCTCCTCCTATACCTTAACCACTCTAAGACCACACTTCTCCCCAAAATTAACCTAGACAATTCTAATGTGAATAACTACCAACCGATCTCATTAATGAACGTGGACATTAAAATTTTATCCTCCTTGCTAACCAAAAGAATTAAAAAAGTAATTACTTCCTTGGTCTCTAAAGAGCAAGCAGGTTTCATGTCCCAAAGACATACATGGGACAATACTCTGACACTAGAATCTATGATTGGTCTTACTAAGAATGATAAGAATCCAAGATACGCAATGATTCTAGATGCTTCCAAGGCATTTGACAAGGTCAACTGGAGTTTTCTGTTCGTTGTATTATCTTATTTTGACATTCCCTCTAGGTTCATCAATGTTGTTGTTGTCTTTCGGCTTTTCCTGGTTAGGGGTCTCCACAGCAGAACTCCGGTCCGTTAATGATTGGCAGTAGATTTTCACGAACGCCGAGGTGCCAGCTCGACGTTCAACCTTCAACGAAGGCATGCCCATTCACACGTCTTTCGAACGCTCTCCCAACCGCAGGGAGGTTCATCAATATGATCAAAATTCTATATAATAGTTCATATACACAGCTTTACATAAACAAGAATTTATCAAAGCCAATAAAAATCTCAAATGGTACCAGACAAGGGTGCCCTCTATCCCCTCTCCTTTTCAATTTATATTAAGACCCTCTATTTCTTTCCATTAGACAATTAACATACCACTCTATCCCCGGAATATTACACACGAAAATAAGTTTGACCACGCTTGCGGATGACCTCAATATTTATTTTGAACTTCCTTTGACTGATACCAAAAAAAATTATGTCGACTATAAAATTAACCTAAATAAATCCTATATTTTCTGATTAACCTAGCATCCCACAAAGAAAACCTCTTTACAGACTCTCCCTTCAACATTTCATATTCTTGCAAATACTTAGGGGTTAGTTAGGATCACTCGGTATCTTCCACAGTATTTTCTAACATTTCCCATCTATGGTCAACTATTTCCCAAGACCTAAACAGATGGCAACAGATGAAATTACCCTTCCTATCTAATACTTCCATCATTAAAATGAACATCCTCCCAAAGATTCTTTACCACCTTTACACTTCCCTCTCACTCATCCCTAACTCATTCTTTACTAGAATTCATAAAGTCTTTGCAAAATTCATCTGGCATCCAAAATCCGTTACTTGTTGTTCCAAAGTCTACAGGTGGTCTTGGTATGCCAGACCTTCAGCTTTACTATAAAGTTTTACAAGCTAATAGATTAATTACTATATCAATTACCATCCGAACAACCATACATGGACCCTCCCTTGGGTAAAAATATGGTATAATCATGTTTTGGAAAAGAATATAAATCCCAAAGCTCTTCCTTTCTTGGACCCATTAAATCTCAGGAAGTTAAAAATACACCATATCCTGAAATGTAAAATCAAATCCTCCCAAGAGATTTTTAAATCACTGAAAACAGACAAAGCCCTCTTTGATGATTTTCTATTAATAAAATACTTCTTACTTTGGGATATACACAAGCACAAAGCCCTCTCACCAAGAGAACTAAGAGACACCTTAAAATTATCCAAGAAATACATTATAATCTTATCAGAGAAATTATTACATCTCTATCTCAAAACCTTACAATTCCAGAATATGAATTCCTTCAGGTATCTAACTTGATACAGATTCTAACAAGCAAACAGGAATATTTTATCATGCTCTCGTAATTTCATAAGTACACTCCAGTATCAAGACAGGATGGTCTTTGCGAAATACTGGGACCAACAAGGGGTTAACTTTCTAGATGAGCAAAAATTATCAGCCATTAAATCCACTCTTTCATTCTCCCCCTATAACAAACTCACCTATACACAATTTATGATTAACAATAGCCTGTACTACACTCCTACACATCTAAACAATTTCAACCCTAACACATCTCCTGCTTGCCCTTGCTGTTCCTTCCCCCACGCCGATATCGTATATACATTATGGTTCTGCTGTTACTCTCACAGTATTTGGTGCTCACTAAAAGTGAGACTTGAAAAGATGGGCTACCACAAATAAACCCTCTCATGGGAGATGGCTTTATTACACATTACTAATCTTAAGCTTTCAAAATTAAGATTTCATAGCCTAATAACACTTTGCCTACTAGTAAAATCTTATATCTCCAAACACTGGTTAGATCGGTCTAAAATGTCTTGGAGAGGGTTCAGAAATATGGCTGTTAAGTACATTACTTCTCATAAGCTCATACTTACAAATGAGCATAAACGCACATATTTTCAAAAACTGTGGAATGTCATATTTGAACTTCTGGCAGATAAATAAGTATCACTGGCATATCGTCGGTATGACTGCCATTTTCCTCTTACATGTGAAGATCAAGATTAGTGGTTATGGTTGGTATTTATACCAAGAAGAGGCTTCACTCCGAGTAGCTTTTTGTACCCCCCACCTGCATAAATGCTCTCTTTTCTATTAATTTGTTTACCCCCCAGGGTTGGATTTATCCTAAGACAGCACTATTGTACATATTGTAGATAGTTACTATTGTTATTATCTTTATTTGAATGATCTCTGATGTATTAATGTGATGTTCTAACTGCAAATGTTTTGTTTTGAGTTATGCCTTTAATAAAATCAATAAAATTTCTATTTGAAAAAAAGGACAAAACAGCAGAAGCCTGCTATATATTCCTCACATATAGGATTACCTAACTATAATCAAAAATTGGATTGAATTCAACCATCAGCCCCCCACCACCACCAAAAGGTGGCCCTTCTACATGCCACACATATCAAGATATACAGCACAAAGGAAAGGTGTCCCCCAAAATTGGCTACATTGTCCATAATGACTTTAGGGACAAAGGGAAGGATGCCTTAAAACAGGATGGGAATATCCTTCACCTTCTGGTGTTACACACGTTAGTATCACCCTTGTTGACTGAGACAGACTACAGCTATGACTAAGGTAAGCATGCTCACACAACCTTACTAAGTTCACTTCAGGCATCATTGCTACAGTAGATTCATCACACGTCAGAGACTACTAAAGCCATACCCAAGCTGAGTAGTATCACAGGGTTTGGGAGCATAAAGAACCCTACAGGACTGCCAATGGCACAGCATGCCTTGCTTTTGGTAAAGATATTTAACTTGTAATACTTAGAAAGGATAAGAGTGGAGGATAATGTAACTTCATCATAAACACTTTGTGTTCTAAATGTAGGACTTAATGTAGAGTTTGTGAAGTATTTGTCAGTGCAGTGGGTCTAAGGGAAGGTGTAGTGGGAAAAATTGTTTCTTTACCTGTTTTATACATTTTTATGCCCCCTCACTGGAAGACAAAAAGGAACACAATCTGCACTAACTTAGGCCATTTGCCCTCTCCTTGGAAGAAACTGAACAATTTTATGTATATGATGCATACATGTTTTTGTTTAAGCTTTAGACGTGAGGCTGTACATTCTCTAAACATACATGGGAATGCCAAGAGTATCATAATAAGCAAGAAAGCTTGTGGTTTACATGTGGATAACAAAAGGTCCAATGCTTGGAGATGGAGACCCTCAGCAGGTGGAGGTGGTGGTGGTGGTGATGGGGTCCAATGCTGAAGGAAACACCTTTAAATATTGGTTAATATAATTTGGATAAGCAATCTCATTGTAGTCCTATTTCAGAGTAAGGAATTGAAGAACATTACTTGGAACATCAATGGATTTAAGAATCCTGTAAAAACAGATAGGATTTTAAATGGTATAAAAAAAGAGAGGGTTAAGTTAACAGATATAAGCTGATTACATAATGGAGCAGTCCTGGAGAGGGAAGAAAAGAAGTGGTGGTGTTTCTTGATAAAGCAAAAAAAAATAGTGCCTTTAATGATGTGGAAGGGTGCAACTAGTGCTACTGTATGGTACAGAAACCTAGGCAGTAAAGGTACAACATTTGAGAAAGCTAGAGGTGGTGGAGCTGAAGTACCCAAGATGGGTGGTAGGATGCACAGTGAGAGACAAATGAAGATATGAGGACAAAACAGCAGAAGCCAAAGTAGCTCCAATTGCAGAATACGTCAAAGAGAAGTACCTGAGATGGGTGGGAGGATGCACACTGTGAGACAAATGTGCATGATTATGGTGGTTCTAGCACATGTGCAGAAAAGAAGACAGTTTGGTGAAGAGGATTTGGGAGAGAGAAGAAAAAGGCAAGACGAAACAAGGATAGCTAGCAAAGAGGTGAATGGATTGTGTGAGAGAAGACCTGCGACGATCAGGCCTGAGTACTGAAGAAGGTACGAGAGTGGCATTGACTAGAGAGAGAGAGAGATGGTGCACTTGACATGACATCCCAACCCCATGTAGAAAAATAGAAAAAAAGGGGATGGTTGAGGATGAGGATGATGATAAGTAGTGTAGTGGTTGTAATCCCAAAGAGAATAAAGACCATTCAGACATAACTTCGTATCACTCCATCTCAATTTTAAATCATGATTATATACAGTTTTTTTATGAGCATTCTAGCAAGGCGATTAGCCCCAATAGTTCCACAGTTAGTACACAGAGATCAATGTGGGTTTGTAGGAGGAAGGAGAAATTTTGATAATATAAACAGGATTTGAATGTTAATATAGGATGTAAATAGGGAAGCTAGGGAGATATCAGTGGTTTCACTAGATGTTGAGAAATAATACCTATTGTTAACCAGGTAGGCCCACTGGGCACACAGTCCCTTTTCAGAGGTGACCCAGGAGCAATGTGTTAAGTGACTTGCTCAAAGTCACAAAGTAAGCAAACAAGGGGTAAGGGAATCAAACTCGGTAACATAGGAATTCCAGCTCACAACCTTAACCGGTGAAATTTGTCAATCAATTTTTGTAGGAAAAACTATGTTCTGATGAAGTAACTTGGTTAGAGACAAAACCACGTATTTTTTGTATTGTTTTAGACTTTACTTTTTCTTAAATCTTTTCTGCCACGCTGTTAGTGTACCCAGGGTGTTTTGGAAATGTTTCACCCTGTTGAGTTTGACTTTGTGTTTGGTTCTGGTTAACTGTTGAAATAGCAATAGATAGAGTAGTAATGTGATTACATAGTTCACGTTTTGACTGAATTTGGTTTCCTCCATCATTCATTTTGTTGACTGAGGCACTTTATGAAAGGGAAGAAGTAAGGGCAAAAATTATAGGTAGGTTTTCAAATCCATTTCAATTATCTATAAGGACTGTGAGGGATTGGCCACTTTCTCCAGTACTGGTTGCAATGTATTTAGAATCATTAGCAGTCAGAATTACACAATCAGAAACCCAAGGGTATAACTGAGAAATCATGAATTTAAAAATAGCATTATATGCAAACAATATAATTCTTACATTAATAAACCCTATTCATGAGTGAACATAAACAATGATATCCATACAGAATCTGGGTAAGCTTTCAGGTTATAAAATTAACATATTGATAAATCAAAAGTGGTCGGATCAACCTATCTCAACCAGGATAAGCTTGAAGAGGAATTTACTTTTTTTAGGGTTCAGAATGAATTGAAACATTTGGGCATATACCTAAGTTCAATATGTGAAGAGTCTATTAAATTATCATAGGAAGATTTGGTCGAATTTACATAAATAGTCCAACAAAGGACTTGACATAGACCTGTGGATACAGTTGATTCATTGACATTTTGCGACCAGCACTATACCTGAAGCAATCTTTCTGGTCACCCTTTGACACAGAGATGTTGAGTAGATTAAATGATTGGACAAACAATTTCATATGACAGGGTGAGAGACCAAGAGTAAGTTGAGATAAACGGTCGCTTCCAAAACACTGGGGAATGGGACTGCCAAATATTTCATTGTGTTGGAAAGTAAGTCAAGTGGCAATTGGCTACGTGCCATTCTAATTACTATGACTCTATATGGAAGCAAATGGTCCACATGAGAAATGCATAGCTTGAAACAACAGATCCAAGTGTGGCTAATTGGGGAAGGAGGTCACAACGATAACTTCACCTCTTCTGTACTCAACTATAGGGGAAATGGGGATTTTACAAACTGGTAAATTACAAGGTTGGAATCAAGATATTCTCCTAAATGGGTCAAGGATAAAAGAAGAGGAATAGCAAACCTGGGCAGGGATTATACATGCAACTAAGATACTGGGAGCAAATATTAGTGGGTTAGAGTACTGGGTTGGGAAGAACCTAGACTGAAGTTTTGTTTTCCAGCATGAAGTCACAGTGCATATGAGGCATTAAGGTATTAGTTAACAGAACTTGATTTATAAAAAACAGCAGAGGAAGTATCAGGAATTTATTAAATGTTTGATTCACTTTAGGGAGACTCAGTCATGGTGTTGGGGGTAGTGGCATTGTTGCAAAACCCCTGGAGGAATGCATTTTTGACGCTACTTATAATCTGATGAATAACTGGGCAGGATTTTTAGATCAGGAAATTCATGATGTCAGATGGGGAAAATAATTATGTCCAAAAAAGTGAAAAGATCAAGGACTATTACAATTTTTGCTTGGAAGTGTCTCCATTAGTCTGTCAATACTCCATGTACACTTAACAAGGATATAACCTAATCTATGAAACAGTTGTTGGAAGTATGAATAGCAAGGCCAGGTTAATTATAATCACATTTTTTGGGCTTGTGGGCAGCTTTGGCAGTTTCGGATGGATTTGCAGTAATTATTACAAAATAAAATGAAAAATATCTCTACACCAATAAGGAATAAGTATTTCTTATGGGTAGGAGGAGGTTATCTGAATAGTCTGGGGACAAATGAGGAACCAATCTGGATTATCGCATTACTAGTGGGGAAAAAAGTTAGAAAATGGAAGAAGGATGTCCCAAAGACAGTGGTGCTGATATCACAACTGAAAGTTCTTGGTGAGCAGGAAGCAACTACCCCAGGCCTACAAAGAAAGAAATCAAAAACAAAGTGGGTATTTTAACTCTTGTATGGACTGTACAAAAGATCAGGCATAGTGGCATTAAGATTAAGAATCACTGAAGACAGGTATTTGTTTCCCCAGTGGAGCTCATATAATGGCTGCAATGTAGAGAACATTTATCTGTCCTAAGAAGTTAGTGTACATTCTCAGATTCAGATAACCATGGTAAAGACAAACAGATAATGGGCTTACTACTTTAGTTTAATCTATACTTTACTTTCTGTTAGGGACTAAATGGTGGGATAGTTTGGATGGTATCTTTTGTGTGGTAATGTTTTGTTTCAGTTAGAACTCTTTTGTCATTCAATGTTAATTGCACATTTTGTGGAGGGGGGTAGAAATTATAATAGATGTTGCTTGAGTAATGCTCAGTTTCTTGTACATATGCCAAAATTCTGTTAATACATTTGATATTGTCATAGAAAAAGAAAATGCTTTGTGGAGAAACAATCTGGAAAAAAAGCTGCAGCCTTCATGAACTACACTCTGATCAGCATTTCGGTGAACTGTTGGAAAGCTGATAGACTTGCTGTGCAGAGTTGGAATCTATTTCAAACTGATAAGTACACATTTTGCCACTTTAACTTGCACTGTGTTGTATTTATACACTTGCCTATTATTTATAGTGGTACTGTATTGTTTCTGTCTCTTGTGTCTCCACTGTTTCTCCCACCTACCCGCCCTGTTCTTGTCTTGGTGTTTATCTTGGTGGCTTTGAAACTGCCCACCCCTCTTGTAAGTTTGTATTTGGATACTCCTTCTGTTCCTAACTCATTTGTTCAGTCAACCGAGTGCAGTGAGATCATATTTTGATTTCAGGCACTCCTACTGTGTACAAAGAGAGCATTGGAGAAGGACAATCCCTGTAGCGTCTTAATCCTGCTGTGCTCCCTCCCTCAAAAAAAATAAATAAATAAATAAAAATTATATATATATATTCAGCTGCTCTTACTGTCTTAGTTGCTGTTCTGCGGGCTATCTGTTCAGTTGTTCTTACTCTGCACTTATTACTGCTTGTTAGTAGCCTTCTAATTTAATGCCATCTGCACTTGTTTTTTAGTCATTTCTTAATTTAATTGCATTTAATTAAACTGTATTTGCTGTAATATTGATACACGTGTGCTAGCCTGCGCTGAATTTGAATTGTATTTACTGCTGTTTTAGCTGCTTTTCTGTAAAAAAAAAAAAAAAAAAATTCCTAGCTTGTTTCCTGCCTTTCCTGTAACTTATCTAGTCCAGATACAGACTTGCTGTATCCAGGACTGTTTGTAAGCTCCTGAGCCCCCCCAAGACTTTCTGCGTTGGAGGGAAGCCTTCTAGCTTATCAGTGGGAGTGGTAAGCACTAGGTAGCCTATTTACCATAGGAGGAGTGGTTTCTGGCCCAGAAATGATAGTTTATTGGCCGTTTGGGAAGCTCTTCCATCTCTTTCAACCTTCTGATTCAAAAGGCTGTGTTTGTGCTTGTTTCCTGCCTTTTCTGTTACTAGACTAGTCCAGGTACAGATTTGCTGTATCCAGGACTCTTTGTAAGCTTCTGAGCCCCCCCCCCCCAAGCCTTTCTGTGTTGGAGGGAAGCCTTCTAGCTTATCAGTGGGAGTGGTAAGCATCAGGTAGCCTACCTACCACAGGAAGAGTGGGTTTTGGCCCATAAATTGTAGTTTATTGGCCGTTTAGGCAGTTTTCCATCTCTTTCAACTTGCTAGCTTAAAAGCCTGTGTTTGTGCTTGTTTCCTGCCTTTCCTGTAACTAGTCTAGTCCAGGTACAGATTTGATGTATCCAGGACTCTTTGTAAGCTTCTGAGCCCCCAAGCCTTTCTGCGTTGGAGGGAAGCCTTCTAGCTTATCAGTGGGAGTGGTAAGGTAAGCATTAGGTAGCCTATCTCCCACAAGAGGAGTGGTTCCCAGCCCAGAAATTGTAGCTATTGGCTGTTTGGGCAGTTTTTCCCATCTCTTTCAACTTTCTGGTTTAAAAGCTGCACTTGCACTTGTTTCCCACCTTTCCTGTTACTAGCCTAGTCCAGATACAGAGTTGCTGTATCCAGGACTGTTGGTAAGCTTCTGAGCCCCGCAAGCCTTTCTGTGTTGGAGGGAAGACTTCTAGCTTATCAGTGGGAGTGGTAAGCACTAGATAGCCTATCTACCACAAGAGGAGTGGTTCTGGCCCAGAAATTGTAGTTTATTGGCTGTTTGGGCAGTTTTTTTTCCATCTCTCTCAACTTTATGGTTTTAAAGCCCGTGTTTGTGCTTGATCCCCACCTTTCTCATAACTAGTCTAGTCCAGGTACAAATTTGCTGTATCCAGGACTGTTTGTAAGCTTCTGAGCCCCCCAAGCCTTTGTGTTGGAGTGCAGCCTTCTAGCTTATCAGTGGGAGTGGTAATTACTAGGTAGCCTGTCTACCACAAGAGTGGTTCTTAGCCCAGGAATTGTAGTTTATTGACCATTCGGGAAGTTGTCCATCTCTTTCAACTTTCTGGTTTAAAAGACCACATCTGCGCTTGTTTCCCATCTTTCCTGTAACTAACGTACTGGAACGCACTAGAAAGTCTTAAACTGATAGAAGCCTTCTAGCTTAAAAGAGAGACTTTGGAGTGATTACCTGTTTTCTGTATTTTCTTGCTGTACTTAACTGTTTTCCGCCTAAACGCTGATTTTCCAGCACTTATTGTGATTTAAAAGCTTGTTTTTTTCACATATTGTACTTATTTGACTGCCTGCACTTTTAAAAAGTTTCTTGTTTAAATAAATTGTTTAACTGTTGTAGGCTACACACTAAAGTGCAATAGCCTTTTCTGATCGCTTGCAGTCATTTAAAGCTGTTTTAAGTGTACTTTTTACTGTTTTTGCCTTATCTTTCCAAAAAAAATAAATAAATACATTTCTTGTTTCTCGGCTTTCTAAGCTAGTACAGTCCAGTTTTCAGGCTAGTGCTGAATTCAGGGCTGTGCTACAAGTTTCTGAGTTGCCCATACCAGATGGTGTCCCAGGCTGTGTCTTGCACGAACTACAGAATGAACTAACCCCCCACCTAAACACGCTGTTCAACCTCAGCCTCTCCACATGCTACATGCCCATAGAATGGCGCATAGCAATGGTTATTCTGCTCCACAAAGGAGGGGCCACAACTGACCCTGGTAACTATCGCCCCATAAGCCTGACTAGCCTGGTCTGCAAGGTTATGGAGCGCATCATCATGGAACTCATTAACAAAGACATTGGGAACCTCCAAATACTTGACCCGACCCATTTTGGCTTTAAGGGCAGATCATGCTTACTAAACCTGGTTGACTTCTTCGAGACAGATACCAAGGCCATAAATGAGGGAAAGGTGGTCCACACAGCCTACCTTGATCTCGCCAAGACGTTCAACACCATTCCTCACTCGGGTATTATAGAAAAACTCACCAGCCTGAACATAAACCCCTACATCACAAGATGGGTTGCCAACTGGCTTACAGACAGAACTCACACGGTAAGAATAGCGGGCTCCAGGTCTGACTCTAAACCAGTCACAAGTGGTGTCCCGCAAGGCTCAGTTCTGGGACCCCTACTGTTCAGCATATATTTCTCAGAAGTACAGGCAAACACAGGAGGACTATGGCTAACCAAGTTTGCCGATGACTGCAAACATAATTGACTCTTCGGCTGACATGGACATCCTCCAAAAAGGCCTTACTGAGACAGACACTGGTGTCAAAGTCATGGCCTCAAACTAAATGCCAAAAAATGCATAGTCATCCCATTTGGGAAAAACAAAACACCCACGAATTACCACATAGGCGGCAGCCCCCTTAATACAGAAGAGGTAATAAGAGATCTGGGGACCCAGGTACATAGTAATCTCTCCTTTGACAATCATATTGCCAAAGTAGTTAGGAAATCCTTCTATGTGGCCCATCTAATTACTAACGGGTTTGCATCTAGAAATAAAGAGGTTATAGTGCCCCTCTACTAGTCACTCATCAGACCCATCATAGAGTACAATGCCTCATTTGGGATGTACCTCACAAGACACTTCCAACAGCTTGAAAGACCACAAAAGCACCTCACCAAGAGGATTACTGGCCTCAAACATATGTCCTATGCAGCCCGACTTGAAAAACTCTGGCTGCACTCACTGGCATATCGCTTAGTCAGAGGTGATCTCTGCCTGACTTACAAAGCCATGTCCAACTCAGAATTGATAGACATGCTCCACCTAAAGAAATCCAAGTCACTGTGAGCCACGCGCTCTAGTGAGCTAAACCTCGCCACAACAATAAACAGAACATGCTGGAGGGATAGATTCCTGTCACAGAGACTCCCCATGCTTTGGAACAAAATTCCTAACTACATTAGGCAGAGCCCTTCACTTACACTCTTCAAGAGAAGCCTTGACGAGTGGATGGATAACAGAAAGTACACCCCTGGGATCACTTCATTGGTTCTGCTTGACAGAGGCTCAGTTAATTAATCAATGGGGTGGCGAAAGCCAACACACTCTGGCTAGGATTATAAATGCCCTCGGGCAGATAGCCTAGTACCTACCTATGAAACTATCTACCCTTATAACAGCTTTCCACAGTAGTCAAAGCAAAAAGCAAAAAAAAAAAAAAAATTGCACAGTCTATTAGCCAGTTGGGCAGAGTTTGTTTAGAGAGGTTTGTATGGCTTACCCTTTGCCCTGTCAAGCTAGTCCTACATCAAGAAGGTAAACAATATTTCTCCTCTTGCCTTGAAGGCTGATAAAGAAAACTGGTAACTGAATGGACGAGTTCAGAACCACTTTAGAAAGGATATTACTAGTTCCAAGACACAGAGTGACAGAGCCCTGACTATGAACTAGCTGTCCTGAGTTTGATTAGCAGCACATAGGCTGGAGGAATTGACCTAGAAAAAGATGAATGACAAAACAGAGTCTGTCTGCATTTCTCTAGAACAAGTGTTCAGGCCTCCCCTTTTGAAATGCCAGCACTAAAAATGCAGAGTGCTGAAACAAAAGACCAAGAAACAAAAAACTGAGAAGTTACTTAAGATGAGTACATCATGTTTCCTGCCTTCTCACCTGTTAGGGCCTTCTTTAATTCTCAACTTATTAACTTGTTAAATCAGTTAGAATGTTTACTTGGGTCAACCACAGTTGTAATTTCTGCCCTCAAGTATCAACAGTCTTACAAGTTTTAGTTGTATGATTTAGATCTTTTAGTACTAACTGAACTCTTTCACATTTCCTTGGCTGTTGTTAACATTGTTTACAATACATTATACATGTCTTTCATGTTTAAACACAAATATTTTACAATATGTTTTAACCTAATAAGTTAATATTTTAATACTGACTTGATTTTTTTATATATGTGTTTTGACAAATAATAAAATGTTTACACATTTTTATATTTTTTATGCACCTTTAACAACAACCTTCTATCGCTATGACATCATTTCCTTTTTGGATATGTACTTAAACAGATTTAGACTAATTAGGTTTTGTATTCTGAAGAAGCTGTGTCAGTGTACACGGCGAAAACGCTGTATTAATAAATTTTGCGTTAAAGGAATTTTATTCTGTCTTGGGTTCTTGTTAACCTTCATTTGGATATATTTGCTGGAGCAAGGAGTCCGTACCTATCTGTTTTTGACATTCATTGGTTTTCTATTTTCACGTTTTCTACTTGTTTGTTCGACATGGCTACGGACGGTCCTGTTAGCCCCAGCACACCAAATTTGTTCCTTACTACTGGAACGGAAAACTTTCAACAGGACTTTTTCACTAAAGTCACTAACACTCTTTCTGCATTGGCTACGAAGGTTGACCTCTTGAATGCTAAACTGGAAGCTTTCGAGAGGCATGGTGCTAATCACACAACAGCTGTTACTATTAACGGGGAACCAGCAACTGTCGACGAGGAACCAGGAACTTCTCACCTGGTTCCTGCTACTCTTTCTGACTCTCAAATACCAGCTGGTCAACTAGGTAAAGATCGTACTCAAGTCTCTACTTCAGCTGGCTTGGTTCCTAACCTTTCTTTAAACTACTTGTCTCGTGACAATGTACAAGCGGGTTCATCCACTTCATCTGCCCGCTCCGCTAACACAGAAGCAGTCGGCTCAAAAAGAACAATGCCTGCAGTTACCCAGTCTTCGCGGACCACCCCTATGATGTCTAACGGCGTCTCTTACAACAATGTAAGTACTGTCTCTAATTTTAATGAATGGATGAGGAACACTGATGGTTTCTTATTCCCTGAGCAGAACTCAGCCTCTAACAATGCATTGAATACTGAAACATCAAACATTACGTTGCTAGACAAGCTTAAACAATTCGACAGTAACGTTTTGAAGCTAAAGAAACTGCAATTAGAGACTGTTTATTTCAGGCAGTGTATTAATGAGGGTCTAATTCCTAAAGGGCTACGAAATATGTTTTCTCCATCGGGCCTTCTCAATAACGCATTATTTTATGCGGACCTGAAGGATCTGTTCCAGACCCAAGGAATTCAACTGCTTGAACTCATCATAAAACATTATGACACTCAGATTAATAAACTGTTACTGGAAACTGAAACGCTGGATAATGAACTGAAAGCTGACTTGGAGTTTCCTAAGTTCAAAATAGATTATGATAGAACTTTGAACAGCATTGATGCCTTGTTGAATAAATTGAAATCTAATAAAAGCAAAAAACTATTAAGGGATAGGGAAGCTTACAAAAACTGTTTAGCATACCCCAAACTTCAATTTTTTGAAAATAATAGACCACTACTGGGGGAGGGGGTGAGTCAACTTGACAACTTTACAGAGGTATCATCTGAGGTCCCTAATTCCAATGATGAACAACCTGGCCCTAGGCGCAGTAATAGGATTAGAGGCCTTAATGTTAATAATAACTACAATAATTCTGCCTCTAGGTCTAACACGAGGCAGAATAATCAAGGTAATAATTCTTTTTTAGACCAGCGCCAACACCAACAACGGAACAACAAGAGGAGGAATTGGAACCAATAGTTTTAAGTCCTGTTGTTTCCACACCTGCAGGAGCCCCTGAAGCCCATGTAGAAGTTCTTATAAAACATGGCCCTAAAATAGTTCATAATCATAAGGGGGACTTTACCATTTACAACTTCACGGACATTAAGCTCTCAAACGATCTCATTGAGCTTCTGGCTTATGGGAACTCATTTATCCCAAGTAAATTTGGTGACATTACGAAAGAAATAATAAATCTGAAGTGTTTCGTAAGAAAGTTAAACTTGAAACTGTTCTTTGACAATGATATCACTTTGTCAGATTTTCCGTTTTTCAAACTCCCAAGTGTATTTAACCTTCCCCTCCATCCCTCCCTAGCTCTTTTCGAACACGTGTCTGAAGTAGATCACAGACACCTGTTCAATGATAACTTTGGGAGAGGAGTTCATTGGACATTTAACACCTCTAAAGAACAAATTGTTTCATTTACTAATCTATGTCATGAACCAGTACGCTTAATGAAACCCGATAAGGGAGGGGGGTTGGTGATTTTTGAAAACGAATTGTATAATGAAAAAATGACTTCAGTTTTAGATTCACCAGCATACTCAGAGGCTTCTATCAGTGAAATTAACACTGCACATAATAGGATTAGGGGTTACTTCCGTGACTTGTATCTTGGGAACAAAATCAACTTGGATACTTACAACTACATTGATATTACACTACCAAAGTTACCAATCATGTTTGGTATTCCCAAGATACATAAAGACCTACTAAATCCACCAATGAGAGCCTTAATTGATGGTAGGTCCTCCATGACATATCCTAGTGCCAAAGTCGTTGACAAACTTTTGTCTAAGTACGTGCAGTTGCTGCCAGGGGTTTGTAAAGACTCTTGGTCTTTCTTAGAATGTGTTAATGGTCTACCCTTCAACGGTGAGGATAATTTTCTCACCGTTGATGTGGTGGACTTATACACTTCAATCCCACACCAGGAAGCACTTGAATGGACTGCACTGTTACTACAAGAACTTGGTGCACCTAGATTGGAAATTGAACTAATTACAGAACTTATGGATATAGTTCTGTCTTCTAATTATTTTACTTTTAATAAAAAATATTTTCTTCAGAAACAGGGGGTCGCCATGGGGTCCCCTTGTGGATCATCTGTGGCTAACTTTGTCATGGGTTACTGGGAAAAGCATATGCTTTTCGCATCTCCAACCTTAATGTCTTCAGTACAATTTTATACTAGATATTTGGATGATGCATTTTTGCTATTTAGGGGTAATCTTGCAGAAGCTGACGCTTTCATTACTTCAATTAATGCCACTACGGCTTTTTTGAAATTTACGTATAAATTTTCTAGTACGGAAATTGACTACCTTGACATCAAATTGTCAAAAAATATTTCAACCCAGATGTATATTTCTAACATCTACAGAAAGCCAACGTACTGCAATTCCTTTCTGCACTTTTCAAGCCACCACCCTTTTAAACAGAAAAAAGCCATTGTCAAAGGCCAGCTGGTGAGGGCAGCTAAGATGTGCAGTACGTTGGAAGACTTTGAGAAAGAATGTGATTTTCTTTTTGAGTTATTTAGTAATAGGGGTTACCCAACTCACCTTATTTGTGAACTTATCTCGGAAGTACATACAAAGAGAACTAATGGATTTTTTAAAGCTATTTTAAGTAAGGACAATCTAGTAATGTCTCATGTTCAATCACTTAACTCTTTGAATGATGCCACCAGCATAGACCTCTCAGAGGCTAATACATCACCCCAACTTACTCAATTTGATTCATCCTTGTGTTACATAATGACTTACAGCTTTCACTCGAAGGCTATAATGTCCATTATACGTAAGAATTGGGACTTTATTACAAGTAAAACCTCACTTATTGACAAATTTGGTGTGACCCCTAGTTTTGTGTTTAAAAGGAATAACAATTTGAAGGAGTTATCACAAAGGAATGCCCCTAAAACTTTCTTCAACAAGAAAATAGGCATGTTTCCTTGTGGCTTCTGTAATAGATGCCACAAATTTAGATCAGGACAAACCTTTTCAATAAGGAATAAAAAATACACCACCAGAGTCCCCCTTAATTGTGAAAGTAAATCAATTATCTATGTGGCATTCTGTGACTGTTGCCCATCCTTCTACATCGGTAAAACCGATCGTAGACTCCGTGATCGCATGTACGAACATCTTTATGCGATCAGGACGGAGAATGAAAACAACGCATTGGCCGTACACACCATTAATCATCCTGGGCACAGTTTTTCTTTCATGGCAATAGACCAAATACAGGGTAATATTAGGGGGGCCCTATTCCATTACTGTTAGAACTCTGTGAACTTGAGTGGCAACTGAGAACTGACGCATTTAATTCTCCGGCCCTAAATGAGAATTGCAGTATTTCTTCAGTTTTAAAACTGAGAAGTTACTTAAGATGAGTACATCATGTTTGCTGCCTTCTCATTTGTTAGGGCCTTCTTTAATTCTTAATTTAAATCATTTAGAATGTTTATTTGGGTCAATCACAGGTGTAATTTCTGCCCTCAAGTATTAACAGTCTTACAAGTTTCAGTTGTATTAGACTTTTCAGTACTAACTGAACTTTTCCACATCCTCTTGACTGGTGTCAACATTGTTTACAATACATTACATATGTTTTTCTATGTTCAAACGCAAATATTTTATAATATGTTTTAACCTAACAAGTTAATATTTTAATACTGATTGGATTTTTATATATGTGTTTTGACAAATAATAAAATGTTTGCACATTTTTATATTTTTTATGCACCTTTAACAACAACCTTCTGCTGCTATGACATCATTTCCTTTTTGGATATGTATTTAAACTGACTTAGATTAATTAGGCTTTGTATTCTGAAGAAGCTGTGTCAGTGTACACGGCGAAAACGCTGTATTAATAAATTTTGCGTTAAAGGAATTTCACTCAGTCTTGGGTTCTTGTTAACCTCCATCTGGATATATTTGCTGGAGCAAGGAGTCCGTACCTATCTGTTTTTGACACTCCCCTTTTGAAATGTCAGCACTAAAAATACAGAGTGCTGAAACAAAAGACCAAAAATCTAGGAGAATAGTGAATCTGAAACATCACACTTCTCCTTTAAACTTCTTTTTTTTTTGCTAAGGGCAAGCCCTTCACACTAAGAACTTGTATATAACAACTCTGAGATTGCCATATCTTGGAGAAAAGAGAATATTTGGAGAAATGGCCATCTCAGACTTAGCATATACAAGTCTTTTTAAAGTCATTCAGTGTCTGTGGTTCAGGACTTGCTCTTGCTGGTCCTGACATTTCAAATGTTACTAATGTTCAGGATGCAAGGCCAGTGTGAGAACTCCACTGTAGTGTCAGTGGCGAGGAATGGGGATCAGCAGAGGCACTCTGACTTCAAGAAGGATAGTGCAACTGTGGGATCCCTCACTCAATATCAGGTGACACTGCCCTCAAGTAAACCCATGGCACATCAACTCCTTGGGCCATAGCGAGTAGGTGCACTGGGACAGGTAATGATATAAACAACAAGTCATGAGTCCTTGAAGCATGTCAGCAGCACTCTCTCTACTCACCCTTCACCCCAAGAATGAATAAAAGTGTCATAGAACTTTTGTTTCTTGGGTGAATAAATAGATTGACTGGGAATGTGGGAGGGAGATTTGATTATTACAGGAATTTGGGAGGAAAGAAAAAAAGGAGGAACTGATCTTAATGAGAAAGGTTCCCAAGCTTCATGATCTGGAGGACCTCTGTGGAAAGGATTTCCATTGAGAAATCAAGGTTTTTGTCTTCTAGGCTGCAAGAAAAAGGTGCTTCAGGTTTAGGTGCAATACTGTCTCCTGGTACTGTGACAGAAGACTGCAGGATAAGGGAAGGACTCTGGGATCTTCGCTCACAGTTCCTTGGCAAGGAAGAACCAAGGCTGCCATGGCCAAACAGGTGTTAGTAGAATAGTCTGCCTCTCTCTCACTTGGACTGCCTTCCTCAAAACTCTGGCAATCATAGGTAGGAAGGAAGACACACAGAAGGCTCATTTCATGGTAAAGAAAACACTTCCACCATTAACGGCATCTTGCCCAGAAATTCTTAGCAGTACTGATGGATCTGTCAGATTATTGGTGAGTAAACAAGGCTCACACTGTGTTATTAAGAACTGACCTGCTTACCTAGTCTGTCAGTAACACTCTTTGCTGAGGGATGCATTGGGTCTACTGAAGGACTTTCTATTCAGATGCCAACTCCCAGGCTATCATGGGTAGCTTGCATAACTGGTAGGACAGGATACGCCCTTGCTAGACAAAGCATTGTATGTCTTCAGGCTAACGAGTCAGTCAAAACAATAACATGAAGGCTTGCAGCAGGTAAATAACAGTTAACATCACTTTGATACTGATGTGTATTGATATTTCGTGTTTCAGGACCATTTTAAGGTTCCTGTATGTTCTCCCCTTCGTCCTCTAACATACATCTAGTACACAATCCTGGCCTGCCTGTTCCCATTGTCTTTTCACTATTCCACCACTTTGGGTAGCAGCTACATCTTTTCTCCCCCCCATCAGGTGGCTGAGCAACATCCCAGGGAAAACAGCCATGGTTTCATCAGCATCCCGAGGAAGGCAAGCCCATATGTCGCCCTGTCATTTGGACTTCTTGTGAGGAATGCTGGTCAGTCAAGCAGTGGGGCTGTGTGCCAACAACTATACGGACCAAGAATACTGGGAAGTATTTGTTCAATGAAGAGGTTACAGAATAAACATCCAGCAAGACAATGAATTTTAAAAGGTGCCAGCAATTTTCTTTTACCCAGATTTCTGTTGGAGAAGAACACAAATTCAGATGCTGCATATAGTTAAAATAGCAAGCGGAAAAGGCCAGACCTGTTCCTACCAACACAGGAAAGGCAGCCCCCTGGAGAACACCTTTCTTAAGAGAATGCTGTGTATTTGTCATTTCAAACAGAAGTTTCTGATAGTTTCTCTCACTTACTATTTGCATCAGCTTTCACCTGGATCTATTAGCTTGCTGGAAGTTTGATGATGAATAATCTGTCTCCCTTTCAGCAGCTGAATCTCAGCTGCACAGTCCTTGATGCACAGCCTGGAGCCAGTGAGAACATGATAGTTTGGAGGTGCATGTAGGTGAGACTGAAGAGGAAACCCAATCTCTCTGTAAACAGCTCAGCATTGCACAGAGGCAGGGCCCAGTACATCATCACAGCAATCACTCCAAAACATAATCAATGGAAGAAGGCACTGGTGAGAGCAAGAATTTGTGTGCTGCTGTGATCACAGGCAATAGTTCTGAATGTGATCAAAGACCAGTTGCGAAAAAGTGTGAGACTATACACGTTGCCACTGTGTGTGTAGGGTACAATGCCAGTCGAGATGTAGTAACACTTGTCAAATCTGTTTTGCTTCACAGACAAAATCCACTTCATTTCCATCTGATAGCAGATGCTACTGCCAAGCAGATCTTAACATCTCTCTTTCAAATGTGGATGGTTGCAGTAGTGTGACTAGATTTCTATAACTCAGATGAACTCAAGTCAGAAGTATCCTGGATCCCAGTAAACACTATTTTAGCATTTATTGACTTAGAAAGTTAGTCCTCACGAAGACTCTCCCCTCTTCTCTAGAAAGAGTAATTGCTTTGGACATCACCTTTGCAAATGATATTGGAGAGTTATGGGCTGCCTTTCACATGTTCAGACATCAGCAGGTTTTGGGTCTGGTTGAAAATCAAAGTCACTGCTACCTTTAGAAACCTGTGGAAGACCCATCTGCCATGGCATACACTTGGGCATGGATACAACACTGGTGAAATTTTGCTACTTATGCATAAGTTGTGCAAGATAAAATGGGGGGCAGATGTGGAGAATGACAGCTTGGCCAGAGCTAATGAAAATGCTGTCAACATCATTAGCTGATCAAGATATATTTAATGTCGTCATTAAGCAGAATCCATTTCTGGTGTATCAACTTCCATGTTTCTGGAATGTCCAGCTGTCAGACCATACACATTCAGAGCAGTGCTACAAGGATGTGTCAGACCTGAAGGTAATTCAGTGGAACTCTTTAAAGAAGCTGCAGGTAAAGAACAAACATGTTGATTTTTTCCCAACTTGTACCTGACATTTCATGAGTATAATGGGAGCCTTCTTCAAAGTAAACTCATTGGTTGCCCCAGTGAAGTTGATGTCAACAGTGAGAAGTTTTATAATCAGCGGTCCAAAATGGATGAAGATGACTTGTGCTATCATTGTGAAAGCTTTACAATTAATCAGACACATCTCTACTTTCTAAATTATGACTACGAGCCTACCTCTGGCAACATTGATGTTACATTCATTGCCCAGCTTTCAATGGATAATCTTCAGATGCTGGAAGCAATCTGTAAACGCTGGAAAGAAGCAATCAGTTTAACACTTTACCTCTCAAATGCAGACGCTTAATAGTTTCTACGTTATGCTCAGGGTTTTGAAGTGTTGATGAGCTGTACAAACACTGGATATTAATTGTGTACAAAGAGGGACAGCTCTACCCAGTAAACCTTTTGCAGAATGTTGCAATGAAGCATGTGATCATGTCCTACATGTTCCTGCCTGATACTGACTTTTTGCCTGTGTATGGACTCTAGGAATATGTCAGGAAGTCAGTGGTGCAGCTGGATACAGTAAACACAAAGAAAGCACTGACCATACCTGCATTTGAAACCTTACTGTATGGACTAGCATTCCCAAAGTCTAAGACTGAACTGCAGTCTGTGTTAGATGTTGGGACCCTATTTACATTCAAGTATCATGGCTGGACAAAAGGGCATGGGCCAACTAATTATGCAAAATGGTGGACTGCAACCACACCATATCAGGTTGAATGGGAGGATGACTTTGAACCATATGCAGTAGTGAGGCAACACTTCCCTGAATATGACTGAAGATTTGTTGGGTTTGGATGGAATAAAGTATCTTACTTTGTGGAACTGGATGCACAGGAATATGAGTCTGTTGTCCTTTCCAATGCATACATGATTCATATGCCTCATGCCCCATGCTTTGACATCACTAAGTTTCGTTCAAACAAGCAATATTGCATATGTCTCAAGATTCTTAAACAAGAGTTCCAGTAAAACATGTCACAACAATATGGTTTTGCTGTACTACAGTAGCTCACAGCAGAAAACAATAGCTAGCATAAGGAAATGCTTTTTTGTCAATGGATATGTGGGCTGTTCCGAAATCAAAGGATAAAACAAATTTAAAGTCTAGAAAAACTCACTTAGCCTCTGCTGCAGCTTGCTGTGAGGGAAAGGTAAGTTTTTCTTTCTTGTATTTTTAATTGCTTCATTGCCTTGTTCAGTTTTGTATATTGTGATTTATTTTCATTAAACTATGTTCTACTTGTATTCTGCTATTAATTGCTATTTAAACTAGGAAAGGGACCACAGCTGTGCCTCTTATGAGTCACACAGAAATTAAAGGAGAACCGTACCACAGACTGAAAAAACACATTTATTTCATCAAGTATGTTTCCTACATTTTAACACCGCTTTTGGACTCTATATACTTTTTAAATATTTTTAAATCTAATTCCTGATTCTGGCCACATAGAGCCCGGCATCTTGATTTTTAGTCTCCCTCTAGGTAAACTACAGCGCAGTGTTTGGCTTTAAAATATTACATCATAGCCCCTAACCTCCTGCCAGTGCACTGACTTTACATGTGTAATCACACAGAACAGTATTCCCAGTGCCTGTTATTTCTTTGAACTTTGTCTCTTCCTGTGAGATATCCAATTACCTTTGCCACTTTGACAGATATGAAGTGGAGGTGTTTAGAGGGAGAGGAGATAAGTTTAAGGACTACAACTCAGCATTAAAAAAAATGAAAATTGTCCACTTTAGAAAGAAAAAGAAGTAACAGGCGCTAAGAATACTGTTCTGTGTGATTATCTCCGTTTGTCTTTTAAGTAGTTATCGAATAGTAACAAATGGTAATTAAACCTGACTGAGTGAAACAAAGCAGGGTATATGTGAAAACACATGTAAAGTCAATGCATTGACAGGAGCTTTGGGGCTATGATGTAATATTTTAAGGGCAAACACTGCATTTTGGGATGCCTGGAGATAGACTAAAAAAACAAGATGCCGGACCCTATCTGGGCTGAATCTGGAATTACATTTAAAAATATTTTAAAAAGTATATATAGTTCATAAGTGGTGTTAAAATGTAGGAAACATCAAGACATGATTAAATAAACATGTTTTTGTTCAGTCTGTCATTGCGGTTTTATTTTATTTTTTATTTATTGACATTTGTTTACTGGGAAAGTCCACTGGGCTGAAAAGAACCCATTTTCAGTGGAGGCCCGGGGAGAAAAGCTCGAATGTATAAACCAATCAATCAATGCAATAACAGTATAATATACAACAGGAGGTCAGAATATTTACAAGAGTTACTACAATTGGCAGAAAAAACATGCTACAATTTAATAAAAGTAAGTAAATTCTAACTGTAAAAAGTTTACCTCCCCACCCTGGTGCTAAGTTTTTAAACTTAACTGTCTTTCTAGCTGCTTGCCCTTATGTTAATTTGATCACATATATCCTTCCCTCTCCTCTTTCATTGGCTATTGTTATAAGCACAAAATTATAATTTTATGAAATCACTCCCATTCAGGTATTTAAATTTATTGACCACCCCACTGAATTCTACAGATCCAGAATACAAAGTGCCCCACCCCCTCCAATCTATCTTGCTCTTTTAAAATTAGTGGTTCTTCACTTATATAGTTAAGGCAAAGTTACCCCCTCTTTCATGCGTATCTAACTGCTTAGTGCACACTGCAACTCTTAGTATATTAACTCATTTTTCCATCTTACCTTTGAAATCTACAGCATCACCATCAACACCACCAAAATTGGAGACATAAACGTATTAAACCTGTCTTTAAGGGAAAGGGGAGTAGGACAAACCCAGACTCATACAGACCCTGATGTCTACTTTCATGTTCTGAAAAAATAATGGAGAATGTAATATTGGATACGTTATTGTCAGAACTGGATAGGTTGGGACTTGAAACCATATATCGGCATGCACATATTGAAAATAGATCTATTGCCGCCTGTAACATGATGTCCTATAACAATATAATAACAGCTATGAATGAAAAAGCATGCTGTAATGTAATTTATATAGATTTAACTTCAGCATTTGACAGGGTCATACACAAAACGCTGATCAATAAATTAGTACAACTAGGTATTGATGTACTCTTGATAAGATGGACAGCTGCATGGCTTACAAATAGGGCATGGCAGGTATCATACAGCAACTGGACAAGTGAAATTCTTGGTTACAGTCAGGGTGTCCCACAAGACTGTGTCCTAGACCCTTACTTGTTTAGATTGTATCTTTAAGACCTAACTTTTTCATCTGAGGTTTTCTACAGTCTATATGCACACAACCTGAAATTGGGTAAACTGACTACCTGTGTTACAGATAAGGCATGTCTGCAAAATAACTTGACTAAATTGACCATTTGGGCACAGGAGAATAATATGCTGATAAATACATCAAAAACTAAGCATATGAGATTAGGGAGACATAAATTGAAAGGTGAATATTTAATACAGTACACAGTGATTGAAACTGTAGACTCAATTAAGGACATGGGTATAGGGGTAGACCCAGCTATGAGTTTTTCTAATGGTATCAACCAATTGGTTAATGATAGTTAAAGAACTGCAGGTTGTATAAAAAGATTTAAAGTCTAGGAAATCAAAAGTGATAAAGTCATTGTTTGTTAGCTACATTAGACCCAAACTTGAGTATGGAATAATAATATGGAACCCCTACAGGAAAACAAGCATGACTAAACTGGAAAAAGTACAGGGGAAATATACCAAGGGCATCCATGGATGTGAACATTTAAGTTAATATGAAAGACTAAAATATATAAACTTGTATAGTGTCTCTTACAGATATCTAAGAGGAGATCTTATTCAAGTATATAGGGTGTTTAGAGACAACTACCTCTGGGAATGTTTGGTGTTATCAAAACGTACTACAGAATCATCAGACAACCTATGTAGAAGATTCTATAGGAATGAGGAGTGTACTAATTGGTTCTCTGAAAGAGTAGTTGATGCATGGAACAGACTACCAAATTACATTAAAGCAAGTTCTAGTTTAGACGTTTTTAAGAACAGCCTGGACACTTATTATGGAAACAAGTGTTTTGTTATATTGGCAAGCTAGAAGGGCATTAATAGGTTCATAGGTTGGTACTAGGCTATCGGCCCTAGGGCCTATACAAACCTAGCCATAACAATTCCCTGGCTATTTCTTCCCACAGTATTTACTTCCTTGGACCCCTGTCTAGCAGGGTGACTGACGTGATCCCTGGGGTGAATTTCCTATCGCCCATCCAATCATCAAAGTTCCTTTTGAAGAGGGCCAAAGAGGCGCTTTGCCTCTATAATGCCCATACTTGAAATAGTTGTAGTATGTAAGTATCGGAGAGCCCATATTCTGCCTTTCAGTAGTCATTTTGGGATTAGTGCTTCTATTTTGCTCCTCGTGAGAGAAGGAGCATAGGAACATTATTTCCTGGAGGCTGCTCACTGGGAAGTAGAATAACTGCTTTACAGGTGCCAGCTTGGAATTTGTGGTTATATTTTGCTTTTGGTGAGAGCGCATTGATTCCTGATGGTTCCTGATTGGGCAGTGAGTGTCTATGCTTGACCTTCCTGATTGCTCTGGTTGCTGTTCGAGGCTTTAATCAAGAAAAGGCTACAATAAGCCTGCAGACCCTTGCATCATCTGGGACAAGACTGTTGATCACCGAAGAGCCTGTGGCCTGCTTCTCATCTTGATCACCGAAGAGCCTGTGGCCTGCTTCTCATCTTGGGATTGATGCTACTGTTTTGCTTCTGGTGACAGAAGAAGCAAAGGAGCACTGTATCCCAGCAGCATGAAGATTTGATGACATGAGCACTAGTAGTGGCCAGGCAGTAGCCAATCAGACAAATCCTCCCTTTTCATCATTCTTGACAAGCTATATTGTCTTTCTTTTCAGTAAGTACTGCTTGATTTGCTACTGTCTAACCTGACCTTCAGAATATCACCCTTGAAATTTCACCAATACCTAGCCGCACACAGGACAAATAGTTTGCAGTGACTAGCACTGCCCCCAGAGTTGCAAACCAGATACTCCTGACATTACTTTCCATTCCATTTAATCAATAAAAAGGGCCTGTTGCCATGGATATGAACTTGCCCACTATCTCTGTTACCAGCCTGATGGATATGGGCATCCTGAGTCAATGTACAAATTGCTTCATTTTTATTGACAACTAGTAAATTCTCAAACAAACTAATATGGAATGTGCGCCATGTATTTACACAATGTCACTGGAGGCAAAGCTCTCAGATAAAAGCACTCAATGTCAATCAGGTTGTTAGCAGTGCACATGTTGCACCCATCACACACAATTCAAAGCAGACAGACCCACATATGTTGAGACATTTAACTGCAATCTTCTTAAATCCCAAAGACCTGCTAGACAAAGTACACATAACAAATACTCTCAGCAGCCCAAAATGTACATTTTCAAAACAGCACCCACATCAGCACATATATAACCACATCTCATGAAGCCTCTACTTTTAAGCCCATAAGGCAAGCCACAGCACAATCCAACATTCTAGCCACTGGAGACTCCATTGTGAGACATACTGATGTCCCACTCAAAATGCTGAGTAAGGAGAAAGTCACAGTCAGTTGCTTATCAAGGGCCATAATCCATCACATTACGCATGCACTAAGGTCAATGGACCACAACTACCAGTATAACTTAGTCATCGTCCATGTGGATGTAAATGACAGGAGAACACTCCACTGCAGCATCCCTACAGTATCCTCCTCCCTGGTAAGATCCAACCATAAAGCGGTCACTTTCGAAGTCAGCATCTCCCCTGAACCCCCCCTCTAGCTAGGGTCAAACTAAACAACTTCTCCAAAGGTGATGACAACCTCCTGAGGGATGGTATAAACAGCTTCACAGTCCCCTCACCCCTCTGTTGGAACTGGCACCAATGTCCAAATCTACACCAAAGTACTATACAACCACTTATACAGATGCATGGAATCAGAAATACCTGACAGGACAAAATCATCCTCCACAAGGAAGAGTACACCTGTCTGGTGGACATCTGCAATAAATAAACTATATAACAAAAGGAAAAAACTGCTGTTCAGGACCAAGAAAGAGCAGGTATCCTAACTGGAAGCAATCTCTCCTTAGCATGAGCAAGCAAATAAGAGCACTAGTTCATAGGTTCATAGGTTCATAGGTTTATACTAGGCTATCTGCCCCAAGGCATTTATAAGCCTAGCCCGAGTTTTTGTGGCTTACGCCACCCCTTACATGAAAAAATACTGTACCCATTAGTTTGTTGTGCCTCTGTCCAGCAGTGACACAGAGATGATTCCCGGGGTAAACCTACGATCTCCCATCCACAGGTCAAGATTTCTCTTGAACAGAGCCAGCGAGGTGCTCTGCCTCACATGGACCGGGACTCTATTCCACAGCATAGGGAGTCTCTGAGTGATAGATCTATCCCTCCAGCACGTCCTATTTATATCCGTGCTAAGGTTTAAGTCACTTGCTCTAGTGGTTTTGGTGGATTTGGATTTTTTGAGGTGGAGCAAGTCCATTAATTCTGGGTTGGACATGGCCTTGTATGTCAGGCACATGTCACCTCTGAGCAGACGGTATGTGACTGAATAGAGCTGGAGTTTCTTCAATCTGGCAGCATATGACAGATTTTGGAGTCCCTTTATCCTTTTGGTGAGAAACTTTTGGGGTCTCTCCAATTGCTGCAGATGTCGGGCGAGATACATCCCGAATGGGGCATTGTACTCGATCATTGGTCTGATAAGTGAAGAGTACAGGGGAACAATGACCTCACTAGATCTGGATGTGAATCCCTTCATGATCAGGTGGGCAATGTAGAAGGTCTTTCTAACCACTTTAGCAACGTGAGTGTCAAAAGAAAGGCCACTGCCAACCTGGGTCACCAGGTCCCTGATAACCTCTTCTGTGCTTAGTGGATTGCCACCTATATGGTAGCTTGGGGTTACCTTGTTTTTCCCAAAGGGTATGACTATACATTTTTTGGCGTTTAACTTCAGGCCATGGCTCTGGCACCAGCTATCTGTTTCCGTGAGTCCCCTCTGAAGGATATCCGTGTCCGATGCACTTTCCACTATGGCGCCCAGTTTGCAGTCGTCTGCAAACTTTGTCAGCCAAAGTTCTCCCATGTTGGCCTGTACTTCTGAGAAGTAGATGCCAAACAATAGGGGGCCAAGGACCGAGCCCTGTGGGACACCACTTGTGACCGGCTTGGAGTCTGACATAGTGCCAGCAACTCTAACCCTGTGGGTTCTGTCCTTAAGCCAGTTTGCAACCCATCTTGTGACATATGGGTTTACATTTAAGCTGGTAAGTTTTCCTACAATACCCGAGTGGGGTATTGTGTCGAAAGCCTTTGCAAGGTCAAGGTAGGCTGTATGGACTGCCTTTCCCTCATCAATGGCCTTGGTGACGGTTTCGAAGAAGTCGACCAAGTTCAAAAGGCATGATCTTCCCTTGACGAAGCCAAACTGGGTCGGGTCCAATGTCTGCAAGTCCCCTATATCTTTGTTTATGAGCTCCATTATGATCCTCTCCATAGCTTTGCAGACTAGACTTGTTAAGCTTATGGGGCGGTAATTACCAGGGTCCGTAGAGGCACCGCCTTTGTGGAGTGGGACCACAGTTGCCGTACGCCACTCCTTGGGCACGTATCCTGTGGTAAGGCTGAGATTAAACAGCTGCCTTATGTGCGGGTTTAATTCCTCATTTAGCTCGTGTAGCACACAGCGGGGACACCATCCGGTCCCATTGATGCTGTGTTTTTAGCTTTAGAGAGAGCAGCTTTCACCTGCGCATTTGAGATGTCTGGGAGGCTACACTCCGCTGGGATAGTTATCTCTCCTTTGGGGGGGGGGGGGTGAAGTTTGCACTGAACCTGTCTGCCAGTATGTTGGCAATGTCTGTGGGTTCAGTGATTTTTGTATCATTTTGGACTAATTCTGAGCATATCTGGGAGTTTCCACCCAGGTTCCTAACATAGCTGAAAAAGGCCTTATGATTGTCCTTTGAATCCATGGCAATTTTTCTCTCAAAATTGGCCTTAGTTGATTTTATGAGTGCTCGTATTTTTTTACTAATAATGATCAGGGGTGACTTCCCTTTTACGGATTTTGTTCTATCATGTAATAGCTTTCTCCTCTTATTGTAAAGTTTGTTAATGGCTGGGGTCCACCAGACTGGACGTTTGCCCTTGGTGGAAAAGGTCTTGATTTTATTTGGGATTGCCTGATCCATGCAGTCCTGGAGGTGTTCATAGAAGGCATTTGTAAGGGCTTCCGCAGCTTGGGTTGTGGTTTCCACTGTCTCAGGGGCCTTGAAGGATACCACACCAGTCTTGAGTAGTGTGAAGTTTGCTTTAGAGAAGTTCTTCACTGTGGTCTTTTTTGTTTGGGGTGGGGGCGGGATGTGGATTTCCAGTGAGATTAGTTTATGATTAGATCTCACCAATGAGGGATATACTTCCGGTGTGGAGCATTTTGTCCCCATGTTTGTGATAATGAGATCTAGTATATTTTATCCTCTCGTGGGAACAGTGACTAGCTGTTCCATGGCATTTGAATTTATGAACTCCAGGAACCGTTGGACTAGAAAGTTAGGGCTTGAGTAATGTTCCCAGTCTATATTCGGGTAGTTGAAGTCACCCAATATGATGGTGTTTGGAGATACATTTATACCCTCCAGTGTCTTCAGGAAGGCTGTGTGGGGTTCCTGAGTTTGAGAGGGTGGCCTGTAGCATGCTACAATTTGTATAGCAGTTTTGCCTATGGTTAGTTGCACCTGGATGGTTTCCGAAGCTTCGTGCGTTGCCACCAACCTGGAGGTGTGGGTATCCTTTATGAATATGGATACATCCCCTCCTTTTGTGGTGTGGTCCGGGTTTTGGGGCCGGAACGCATGATATGAGGTAAAACCTAATAGTGCCGGGGTGCTCTCAGGAGCCTTGAACCAGGTTTCAGTTACAGCACAGACATCGATGTTCTCCATACTGAGAAGGGCCTCGAGTGAGTGCATTTTGAGATTTAGACTTCTGGCATTGAGCAGCATTACCCTCAGTTTCTTTCCATTTTTGTTTTCTAGGGTGGTAGGTTTAGAATTTGAGCCTTGCCTAAAACAGGCACTATGGGGGTGGCAAGAGCCTTAGCCAATATCCGGAATCCCAGGGGTGACAGGTGCAAGCCGTCCCTTGCGAAGCAGCATGGCTTGTCAAGCATGTCATCCCAGGCAGACAGACACTGGATCCCCTTTGAATGACACCAGACATTAAGCCAATTGTTAAAGCTGATCATCTTGTCTCTATATTGTGGCATCATTCTTGGTGAAGGAAGGATACTGCTCAGGGTTAGGGTCATACCTGCCTGGGCTACATAATCAGAGAGCTCCTCTATGTCTCTTTTCATGTAGTCCAGGGAGGTACGTCTCAGGTCGTTCACACCAGCATGGACAATGACTGTGTCATATTTGTACTTTCCGTGGAGTGACCCGAGTGCATGTGTTATGTGGCGGATTCTAGCGCCCGATAGGCAGCTTACTGTGACCCTCTCCTTGTTCAGCCTGGTGAGTGGGACGTCAGTGTGTCTGACTATGGAGTCACCTATGACAAGTATGTTTGGTGTTGTATTTGGCCTTAAGGGCTGTGACTGCTTTGCACACTGCTTTTGTGGTTTATGTGTTGCTTGTGGGGTGTCTTGAGGTAGCAGTTGTTTGGGTGTCTGCTTTGGAGGCCTTTGCTGTTTAGGTAAATTTTTACTCAGAGCCTCCAGTATGTCTTTGTGTGTTTATGTGTTTGATTCAGTGGTGTGGTAGCATTATGTGAGGCTGGTTTTGTGGTGTGTGTAGTTGCCTTCTCCTCCTGTCTGGTCTTGCCAGTCCTGAGTTGAGAGAGCTCAGCTTCCAGTTTGGCTAAATACCTCCACCCAAGGCACGTATTTGTGTTATGTGGGAGGAGGAGAGGGTTGTCTGTGTACATGAGGCAGTTATAACATTGCCTCAAGATTCCCAGATTCACCAGCTGGACCGGAGAGGAGATTGACAACTGACCTTTGGACATGCTAGAATAATATTGGGAATTCCTTAATAATTGAAAACAAGGGCCAGTGGGGAGTGAGGGTGTAGTGCTTTTAATTTTTAGTGCTGACTTATATAATTGCTTTAGTGAGCAAGTGCCAGGTAACTTGAGTGCAATGTGTTACAAGTAACTAAATGCAAAAACGACAAACAGTAACTTTCTTTCAAGTGAAACAAGGAAAGAAGTACAGTAAGCAATGCAGATATCACTAGTGATCCACAGAAGCACTGAGAAGCGTATTAGGTAGAATTAGCTTCCAGGAAATAACAAGCAAACAAACAACAAGCATATAAACAAAGCTAGATTCAGCAGGCCTGAATCTAGTCTATGCTAGAGCAAACAAGGTGTACCAATTTCAGTAAGATACAGTTCAAATATTCAGGCACTATAAACCTTTAACCAGAAATTCCCAGCTCAGAAGGGCAGAGTCTAGCCTCTTCTCCCACAAGAGTGCAGACCACGAACCTTCTTAATGTAAAATAACTGGCCTGAAGCCCAAGTGCCTAAACCAGAACTAATACACTTGGACACTGGGCTCTCAATCAGCAGTTCCCAACTTAGAAGGATGAAAGCTACCTGTCCTGCCACCACAGTGCTTGCCACAAACCTTCCTAATGTAAAACAACTGGTCTGAAGCCCAAGTGCTTAATCCAAAAGACTTAGAATGATAGCTACACTTTAATCAAGTTACAACCAAGCAGTAATAAATACAATTGAATACTTTAGAGAATGTCTGGATTAGTGCTCAAGTTACACAAACAACGCTAGATCCAGCAGGCCTGAATCCAGTCTATGCCACAGCAAACAAGGCGCACCAACTTCAGTAAGAAGCAGTTCAGATATGCATGCACTATAAGCCTTTAACCAGAAATTCCCAGCTCAGAAGGGCAGAGTCCAGCCTCTCCTCCCACAAGAGTGCAGACCACTAACCCTCTTAATGTAAAATAACTGGCCTGAAAGCCCAAGTGCTTAAACCAGAATTAATACACTTTTAGAATAACAGACACTGAGCCCTCAATCAGCAGTTCCCAACCTAGAAGGATGTAAGCTACCTGTTCTGCCACAACAGTGCAGACCACAAACCCTCTCAGTGCAAAACAACTGGTCCGAAGCCCAAGTGTTTAAACCAAAAGGCTTAGAATGAGTTACACCAAGCAGTAATAAATACAATTGAGTATTTTAAGATGATGCAAAAGTAAAATGAAGTAGGTAGAAACACAAGTACAGTAAAAGCAGATGAAAATTCTTTTTTTTTTTTTTTTTTTTTTATCTGAACAAGTGCTGAGATCAAAGAAACAGATTTGAAACAGATTTGAGAGCTGAAACTAGAAAACTGGCTAGTTATAAGAAAAAAAAAAAACAAGCTAGAAGGCTTCCCTCAAACACAGAAGGGCTTGGGGGCTCAGAAGCCTACAAATAGTCTACACCACTTAACAGGAAAGGCAGGAAATGAGCTTAATTTTTTTTGTCTGTTTCCCAGAAGCTCTCTTTGTACACAGTAGGAGTGCCTGAAATCAGAATATGATCTCACTGCACTCAGTTGAGTGAGCAAATGAGATGAGCCCAGAGGCAGGCTAAGGGGCGGGCAGTTTCAAGGCCACTAAGATTAACACCAAAACAAAACCATGGAGGGTGGGTGGGAATAACTGAAGAGCAGAAAAACTGCCAGTTCAGTTAAAATTCCTTCAACACAGTTTAAATCAAATTAAATACCGTATTTTTTTTTTTTTTTTTTAAAGTGCAGATAAAGGTACTTAAATTCTCTTAACGTCCAGTTGAATATAACCAAGTTGTTAGCCGGCCAAAGCTGAGGTTTTTAAGCAGAAAATACTTCACAATGCACCACTTAACTAGGCAAGGACAGGAAATCAAAGAATGTGGCTACCCCCACACCTGTAATTACTAGCAAATAACAAAATTCAGCAAACACTAGCTTCTGTTCAAGTTACTAAAGAGCAGAAGAGCAGAAAAACTGCCAGTTCAGTTAAAATTCCTTCAACACAGTTTAAATCAAATTAAATACCGTATTTTTTTTATTTATTTTTTTTAAAAAGTGCAGATAAAGGTACTTAAATTCTCTTATACGTCCAGTTGAATATAACCAAGTTGTTAGCCGGCCAAAGCTGAGGTTTTTAAGCAGAAAATACTTCACAATGCACCACTTAACTAGGCAAGGACAGGAAATCAAAGAATGGAACATCATTCTGGAAGATACAGAGTTAGTGAAAGCTATAGGTATTGAACCTAAATTTGTATATAGGAGAGGAGTGAATTTAAAGAATTTGGTAGATAAGTCTAGTGCCAAAACAACAACAGCAAATTTTGGAATGTCTAAATGTGGAATGTGCTCTCAATGCATACACATTATGCCAGGGAATAAAATATGTATAAAAGGGAAAACTTATAGCATTAATGGCAAGTATAATTGTGACAGCAAGAGAGTAATTTATGTAGCACAGTGCGTGAAATGTAGCGCATTCTACATAGGCAAGACAGAAAGGTCATTGAAGAAAAGAATATACGAACATTGTTATGCTATTGGTAGAAATGACTTAAATAATGCTCTTGCCAGGCATTTACGTGATGAACCTGACAATTTTTTTCTATTTTCTGTCATCCAACAAATTAATATAAGCACCAGAGGGGGCCCATGGCAACTTTGGTTGGAGGAGCAAGAGTTATTATGGCAAATCAGAACAGCGGCTTATATTCCTCCAGGATTAAATGAATATGCATCAATAAAAAGCATATTGAAAATTAAAGCATTAAATAGATGACAATAGTCATATTTAGGCCATCTTCATATAGTGTACTTGTAAATAAATAAATTAAAAATCCTATAGACATTTGAGATATACAAATGTCAAAAGATGGTTTAACATTTTGTGTCTTGTAAAAAAATGGTTCATGACACAGTGTTTCACTTGAAACAAGTTCAAAAAAACTTGTAGATTGGGTAATTTCAGTGACAGTTCCTGTTTCAGTTTGCCCGGGCTTATTTTGCTAGGCTATGATAAATATTTAGCACTAGTATGCAGGTAAAATATTTAAATACATATGTTAGTGGGAAATAAACACTAACAAAAAACTTTTTTATAATAAAAATGTTTTATATAATGTTTTAAATATGGTTTTAAATATGTGTGCACAATATTAGAGTAATGCATACATTTTTTATGTGGAAAGTACACAGTTGTAATATTTATTTAACCAATATACAGATACTTTTTATATTGGCATTTTTTATATTAGTATTATTTCTGTTGTCAGCTTATGTTGGGAAAAATTGCTGCTTTCTTGTAAACATAATTAATGATTTGATTTAATTATTGTTTAATTGGGTAATATTTACCAATTAAGACATATATTTAATGAAAGCAGGATTGTTGTTTAAAGTGTGTATGTCTGAAGAAGGTTGGGGTATTACCTCGACCGAAAGCGCTTACGTTTAATAAACAGTCCGTGCATCATTTTGTTTCTGCTTGGATCGTTTCTGTTACATTTTTGAGTTTACCCCCACACCTGTAATTACTAGCAAATAACAAAATTCAGCAAACACTAGCTTCTGTTCAAGTTACTAAAGAGCAGAAGAGCAGAAAAACTGCCAGTTCAGTTAAAATTCCTTCAACACAGTTTAAATCAAATTAAATACCGTATTTTTTTTTTTTTTTTTTTTTTTTAAAGTGCAGATAAAGGTACTTAAATTCTCTTATACGTCCAGTTGAATATAACCAAGTTGTTAGCCGGCCAAAGCTGAGGTTTTTAAGCAGAAAATACTTCACAATGCACCACTTAACTAGGCAAGGACAGGAAATCAAAGAATGTGGCTACCCCCACACCTGTAATTACTAGCAAATAACAAAATTCAGCAAACACTAGCTTCTGTTCAAGTTACTAAAGAGAAGAAAAACTGCCAGCTCAGTTAAAATTCCTTCAACACAGTTTAAATCAAATTAAATACCGTATTATTATTTTTTTTTTAAAAGTGCAGATAAAGGTACTTAAATTCTCTTATAAGTCCAGTTGAATATAATTTTTTAATTAATTAATTTATTTATTTATTATTTGTTGACCGGGAATGTCCGACTAGGTTCCACAGAGCCTGTTTTCAGCGGAGGCCCGGGGAGAAATGCTCCAGATACATGTCTTTGGAATGTGGGAGGAAACCGGAGTACCCGGAGGAAACCCACGCGAACACAGGGAGAACATGCAAACTCCACACAGAAGGCACCCCAGCCAAGAATCGAACCGGAGAACCTCTTGCTGTGAGGTGACAATGTTAACCACTGCACCACTGTGCCGCCCAGTATAACCAAGTTGTTAGCCGGCCAAAGCTGAGGTTTTTAAGCAGAAAATACTTCACAATGCACCACTTAACTAGGCAAGGACAGGAAATCAAAAATCCTCAAGTTCAAATTGGCCACATCTACTAGAGACAATCATAAGGCCTTCTTCACATATGTCCACAATCTCAAAGGAAGCACCCAGATCTGTTCAGAACTGGTGGTCAAGGCCATAACATACACAAATGCTGTAGATATAGCCAACCTAATGGCTGATAGATTGAGTGAAAACTTCAACCCTCTGTTCCCCCTGATCAGTAAATCAGGACATCCCCAGTACCTGCCCCCCTCCCCTCATCTCTAGGGAACAGGTCATCACTGCCCTCTCAAAGGCAAAAAAATACAGCCTTCGTGGGACTCGATAACATCCTAGGCTGCACCCTACATGAACTCAGGCATGAACTTGCAGCACCATTAGGTGCCCTACTCAACTAAAGCCTACGTACTGACTTTGTCCCAGCCAAGTGGAAACTAGCCATTGTCATCCCTTTGCACAAAGGTGGAGCATCCACCAATCTGGGAAATTATAGACCCATCAGCCTAACTAGCCTGCTCTGCAAGGCCATGGAATGGATTATCATTAACCTCATTAACAGGGACATTGGCAACCTCCAAACACTCGACCCCACACAGTTTGACTTTGCAAGGGAGGTCATGTCTGTTAAATCTGGTAGACTTCTTTGAGACAGTCACCAAAACCACGGACAGGGGGAAGACGGTGCACACTGCCTACCTTGAACTGGCCAAGGCCTTTGACACTATTCCCCACTTGGGCACAGTAGACAAACTCTCTCAACTAGGTATCAATCCAGATGTTATCAGATGGGTAAGCAAACTGGTTCACTGATAAAACCCATCTAATCAAAATAGGGGAAGCCACCTCAAGCAGTAGACCCGCAACAAACGGCATACCCCAAGGATCAGTCTTGGGGCCTCTGTTATTAGGAATATACATCTTTGAGGTGAAGGTCAAAACCAGTGGGCTATGGCTGACCAAATTTGCAGATGACTGCAAGTTGGGCATGGTCATCAATTCCCCAAGTGATGTGGATGTCCTCCAAGAGGGTCTCACAATAACAGATAACCGGTGCCAAAAACATGGCCTCAAACTGAATGCCAAAAAATGCATCATTATCCCCTTTGGGGACAGTGATGTCCCCACATATTATCACATTAATAACATCCTATGCACGCAATCAGTCATGAGGGATTTGGGCACCCAGCTTGATAGCAACCTGACTTTTGACCACCATGTTACTTCTGCTGTACGGAAAAGCTTTCTATATGGCGCACCTCATAATTAACAGTATCTCATCCAGGGAAAAGGAGGTCATAACATCCCTGTATTCTTCCCTTATAAGGCCAGTTATTGAGTACACTGCCCCCTTCGGCATGTCCCTCACAAAACACATGCAGCAGCTGGAAAGACCACAGAGGTTTCTCACCAAAAGAATCCAGGGCCTCAAACATCTACCCTACACAGATAGGCTAAAAGCCCTGTCCCTCTACTCAGTTTCATACAGACTCCTCAGAGGTGACCTCCGTCTGCCATACAAAACAATCTCTGACACCGCGGCTGCATATCCACAAGTGAAGCTCCACTCGAGTAACCCGCACGCGCAACCTCAACCTGGTCTGTGACATCAATAGGACTTAGTGGGACAGATTTGTGTTCCACAGACTCCCCCATCTATGGAATAGACTCCCTCTCTACTTCAAGCAGAGTACCTCATTATCCCTTTTTAAGAGCAGCCTGGATAACTGGATGGGAAACGGAAAATACATCCCTGGGATTCCACCTGTGTCCCTGCTGGACAGGGGCTTTAGGTGCTGACGTGTCTAAACACAGGCTAAACTCTTGGCTAGGCTTATAAGGCCCTCATGGCCAATAGCCTAGCGACTTCCTATGATCCTATGAGATGCACCTTGATAGACTATATGAAGAAAGACATCATGGGGCTCTTGGAATATTGTCCTAGGCTGGTATCAGCCTAGCACTGAGCAGCATTTTACCTTCTCTAAGGATGGTACCACAATACGAACAGAAGATGACTGCCTTTAATAACTGGCTTAGTTTCTGGTGTCATTCTAAGAGGGTGTGATATTTGTCATCATGGAAGTAGATGGTCAACAGACCATGCAGGTTTGCCAGGGATGGTCTGCACCTCTCCCCTCTAGGCTTTCAAATATTAGCTAAAACATTGTCCAACTAACAAAAGTGACTTTCTTAGGCAATGCCAAACTGAAAGCACTGGCACAGTAAATTAAAACCAAGAAAATCTAAAGGTGTTACTGCTCAATGCTAACAGTCTAAACAAGATACTCCACTCCCTACAAACTCTAATCACCCTAGCGAATGCTGACATCTGTGTAGTCACAGAGACATGGTTTAAAGCCACAGAGAGCACACTAGTAGCACAAGGCTATAATGTCTTCCAAACATTCAGAAAGTACAGTTTTGTACCTACCATAAATGTAGATGTCCGAACAGGATAGCATCTGCAGTCATAACAAATGGGTTGTCCTGTCGTCAGGCAGCCCTTGATCGGCAGTTCCAAAGTCTGGGTCCGGCCGCTGATGTCGCACTTCACCCGACGTCATCTCTGCTGGTCTTCGGGTATAAAGGCATCAGCCGACGCCATTTTCCTCAGTGTTTCTTGCCCCAGATGCCAGTTGCCCTCTTGGAAAGCTAAATTTTGGATAAATGCCAATGTTTCCAAAATAGTAGAAGGCAAATACAAAAATAAGCATGTATGTACATATATACAAACAAATACACCATAAGAGACTCCCCAGCTAGCTATTAGGAGGGTAAATACCCTAGGAGTACCACAGAGGGAAGGAGGGTGGGTAATCCTGACTGCAGATGCTATCCTGTTAGGACATCTACATTTATGGTAGGTACAAAACTGTACTATGTCCTTCAAGGATGCATCTGCAGTCATAACAAATGGGTAGAATACCATAGCCAAACTAGGGAGGAGGAAGAAGAATTATGGTGTAGTTAGGATCCCTTGCAGTACAGCAGTGGCAAAACCTGCTCGGGATCTAGAGTATAGAGGTAAATTATAATGCTTGGCAAATGTATGCACGGAGGTCCAAGTAGCCGCCTCAATAATGTCCTTGGTTGCCACTCCTCGTAAGAAAGCTGTGGTAGTGGCTGTAGCCCTTGTAGAATGAGGTCTTATGTTCTGTGGAATTGGTTTTCCATGGTAGGAGTAACAGAATCTTATGCAATTTCCTATCCATTTGGAGATTGTCTGTTTGGAAATTGCTTTTCCTTCCCTTCCTGTTGCATAGGCTACTAAAAGCTGGTCAGTTTTTCTGTCACCTTTGGTTCTGTCCAGGTAGTAGCGTAACTGTCTATGTACATCCAAGGTATGCAGCAGTCTTTCCCCCCTGTTCTGTGGATTGGGAAAGAAGGTAGGTAGGTGGATTGCCTGGTTCAAGGACACTCTGGATACCACCTTAGGCATAAATGTAGGATTAGTTCTCATGGACACCCTATCTTGATGGAAGATTAGGAAGGGTTGTACTGCCATTAAGGCCTGTAGTTCCGAAACCCTCCTTGCTGAAGTAATTGCCAGTAGAAAAGCAGTTTTCCATGATAGGTGTTGAAGGTCTGCTGTTGCTGCTGGTTCAAATGGAAGGAGTGTCAATTTTTCTAGCACAAAGTTCAAGTCCCATGCTGGTAATGGTGGTTTCCTAGGAGGTTTTACATTCTTGATCCCTCTGAGGAACTGCCTGAGTAGAGGATGCGAAAAGACAGGTGGATCGAAGCTGTATTCTGCTGAAATAGCTGATGCATGTATCTTGATGGAGGAATAGGACAGGCCTGTATGCAGAAGCTCTGCCAAGTACTCCAGGATGTTAGCAATATCTATGTTCGACACATCTTTTCCTCTTTCAGTACTCCAAATGACAAACCTTTTCCATTTTCCTGCATAGTTCCTTCTTGTTGAAGGTCTGCGGGCTTCAAGGATAATGTCTTTAACCCTTTGGGATAAGTCTGGGTTAGTTGCTGCTATGTGATGTTCCAGGCAGTCAGTTGCAAGGTTTTTAGGTTTGGGTGCATGATGTTGTAGTTGTTCTGAGTTAACATCAAAGGCATCAGGGTATTGACCACATTCTCCCTGAGACATGCTCCTCAGCAATGGGTACCAGTGTTGTCTTGGCCAATTCGGAGCTATCAGGATTATCCTTGGGCGTTCCTCTTTGATTTTCAGTAGTACCTTGTGCATCAAAGGAAGAGGTGGAAATGCATATGCTGTCAGGCCTTTCCAACTGAAGGATAGAGAGTCCACCTTCCATGCAAGTGGGTGGTATGTCCTTGTGCAGAATTTTTTGAGCTGGTGATTGAGTGGGGATGCGAATAGGTCTATTTGTGGCATTCCCCATTTCTTTGTGATGGCCTTGAAGATGTCCGGGTTTAGCATCCATTCGTGAGTATCCGAGGTGGTTCTGCTTAACATGTCTGCTAGGGTGTTTTCTTTTCCCGGCACAAATATTGCCTGTAACTGGATGTTGTAGCTCAGAGCCATATTCCAAAGGTCCAGAGTCATTCTGCATAGGGGGTATGAATGAGTGCCTCCCTGTTTGTTGATGTACCACATGACTGTGGTGTTGTCTGTCCTTATCATTAAATGGCCTTCTTTGAGGAATGGTCTGAATGTCTGGATTGCTAGTTTTACTGCCAGCATTTCTTTTTGGTTTATGTGCAGGTGCAGCTGGTCTGGAGTCCACAATCCTTGTATGCATTTGTCCAACATGTCGTCCCCAGCCTAGGTCTGAGGCGTCCGTTGTGATGGTTTGGTTTGCTTGAAAGTTGTGGAAGGGCAAGCCTGGGTTTGACTGGCATGCTTGAGCCCACCATAGGAACTCCTGTTTCAGGCATGGGATTAGTGGGATTTGGTTTCTAAGCTGTGCCTGTGTTGAGACCATAAATTCTTTAGGTACCACTGTAGCTTTCTCATATGCAGTCTGGCATGTGGGACCAGGATTATGCATGATGCCATGAAGCCCAAGGCCTGCAGTACTTTTCTTGCTGTTAGTTTGTTCTGCTTTGTTAATGCCAAGTAGTAAAGAGGAGTTGTTTTTGTTTTCTGCAGTTAGGAATGCCATTTGTTTTACTGTGTCCAATTCCGCACCCAAGAATGTTCTTGTTTGGGATGGTATCAGTCTTGACTTTTTTAAAATTGACTGTGTATCCCAGGGCTTGTAGTAAGCAAATGACTCTTTGTAAATCTGTTGTCAGCTTGCTTTTGTTGTCCGCTTGTAACAGGCAGTCGTCCAGGTATGGATAAATTTGGATTCCCTGTAGCCTGCAGTGAGCGATTACTGATGCCAGGCATTTTGTGAATACTCTGGGCGCAGTAGATAAGCCAAAGGGCAATGCTGAGAATTGATAATGCTCTGATCCTGCAAGAAATCTGAGGTATCTTCTGCAATTTGGTCGTATGGGGACGTGCAGTTATGCCTCCTTGAGATCTAGAGTTACCAGCCAACACTCCTTGCCCAGCATGGGAAGAAGTTGCTGTAGGGTCAGCATTTTGAATTTTGGGACAATGATGTATGTGTTTAAGACGGACAGATCGAGAATAGGTCTCCAACTTTTCTCTTTTCTTGGTACTAGGAAGAGTCTGGAGTAGAATCCTTTGCCCTGTTCTGTTATTGGTACTCTTTCCACAGCTCTCATCTTTGTTAATTGAGCTATCTGCTTTAGAGCTTCTGTTTTTTGATTTGGAGGTAGGTTTGGCATTCCTCTTTTTACTGGTAAGGTGTGGAAGTGGAACCTGTAGCCTTGGCCTATGGTTTGCAAAATCCACTTGTCTTTTGTGATATAGTGCCAATTTTTCGAAAATAAGGCTAACTTTCCGCCTAAAGGTGCTGCTATTTGCACCCTGGTAGGCGGTGTCAGAGCCAAGTCACTGTGTTTGTCCTGTTGCAGTGGCAGTGGTTGTGTCTGTGCCTCGGTTATTGCCTTGCCACTGTCGTCCTCTGTAGGCACCTCCTCTGGATTGATTTCTGCCTCTAGAGCGTCTATTCCTGCCTCTGAGATTTTGAGGAGTCTGGAAAGACCAATTTTGGCAGGCCAGTTCCTGCTAAACCTTGGGGCTGAACCTGCAAGAAATCCTTAACTGTTTGTACAGATTTTGCCTTCTCTTCCATTTTCTTCATTACTTGCTGAGCAGGTGTACCAAATAGACTGGCCTTATCCATAGGAGCATCTAACAGCTTTGCTTTAACATGATCCGGCAAGACCTGTTCTTTCAACCATGCATGCCTTCTTATCACTGTGCCAGTCATGGCTGATCTAAATGAAGCCTCCAGTGCATCACAGCCACATTTTAAAGAATGGTTACTAACCTGCTGAATGTTATTCACCATTTCTAAAACATATTTCTTATCTAAGGAGTCATCAGAGGACAGCTTCTTAGTTAACTGATCAAGCATAAACTCTTGGTATTGGATCATATGAAACTGACAGTTTAAAGCTCTAGCTGAGAGAGTAGCAGCGGTGTAAACTTTTTTCCCCCATCTCTCTAAGGACCTGGATTCCCTTTCAGAAGGAATAGGGTTTTTTGCTGAGGTCGAGGCTACTGCCTTAGGCCCCTGGGATATAGTCTCAGGATCTGCAAGTGGGGCCTTGGATAGGTGGTGGTGATGAGTGTCTGGCACCCTGTAAAATCTATCTGGTTTGGCAGGGGCTGGAGGTAAAGTATCAGGAGCAGTGCAAACATCATTAAATGCATCATCCACAACAGGCAGTACTGGAGGTATAGCTAAGGGCCTATGTTGTGGTAAGTGCAGAAATGTCCTAAGCCTTTTTCTTGAATCTGAGAAATCTTGTCCCTGCCATTGGAATTGTTCTCTCATGGCATGTAAGGTTTCTCCAAAGGAAAATTCCTCTGGTGGAGAGGCAGATGGAATGGATTCTTCAGCATCGGAATCCTCATAAGTAGAAAAAGGAGCCTCTGGCTGATCTGTAATGTCTGAGTCATCCGAAGAATCATCAGAGGACACTGGCTCGGGGGGCTCTGCTCTAGGTCTCTTTTCTGGGGCTGAGAGGCCCTGTCTGGGTGAGATTGGGATCCCCTAATTAAGGATATTAAATCCTCTGCCAGAGTAAGCATTTGTGAACTAGAAGAGGGCCTGTGTGAGGGGGTCTTAACAGGCACTGATTTAACAGTTTTGGCTGCTTTAGCCCTGGCAAAGGCCTTAATAGACATGGCTGCAGGAGGCCTAGCAGCACCACGTGCTGGGGTAGAGACATCCAAAGGGATGGTGTCTGATAAATCACTAGGAACCACAGTAGTAGGCAAAATTTCAGAGGCCGATTCAACTAAGGTAGCAGGAGCCTCAGTAGTAGTCATGGATTCGGCTGAAGATTGACCGGTTTTCTCAGTTTCGGCCAAAACCGAGACACTCGCGGCTTGCTTAACCGTGGTTTCGGCCGAAACCACGGACCGCGAGTGTCGGTCTTTTTCTTTGTGTTTTTTAACAATTTGGGTAGTCCGAGGATCCGACGGCATAATGTACGCAAAATCGGAGCCGAAAAACTGTTCAGCAAACTCCGACCGACGCCTAAGCCGTCCGGTTGAAGGAAGCACAGGCTGAACAGGCTGCTACGTCGTGGTCTGGGCCTAAGCAAGGCAGGCAGTAAGAGTGGAAATCTTTATGAGGTATTTGTTTCCCACAAGTTAAACAGTTATTGACTTTTTCTGACATCGGCTGAGGCAAGAAAGAGTCCCCAACGGGGTACTTAGCTTTTTAGAAGTCTTCAAAGTAGTATTCGGTAGTAGTAATCTCTGGATCTGACCGACCGGCACTTGCGAACAGCTTCAGCTACGGGCGCCACGCGGCAAGAAAGACTGAGGAAAATGGCGTCGGCTGATGCCTTTATACCCGAAGACCAGCAGAGATGACGTCGGGTGAAGTGCGACATCAGCCGAAGCCGGACCCAGACTTTGGAATCCGGCCGACCGAAGGGCTGCCTGACGACAGGACAACCCATTTGTTATGACTGCAGATGCATCCTTGAAGGACATCAGCTACTACACAGGTAGGGACAAAAGGTGGAGGTGTCTTGATTTACCTCAAAAATAAATATACCTCAAGACTGGTCAAACAGGACAATGCACTTTAGCTTTTCCACATTCAAATCAGCATAGGCAAAATCCCATACCACTTCCTTGCAAGCTATAGGTCTCCCTCTAAGACACAGGAAACCCATAACATGTATTTAAATTGATTGTCAACATTCGCCATCCAACCCAATAAAATATTCATAAGTGACTTTAATTACCCCACTATTAACTAGGAATCATACACGATACCAAATGTACTGGCACAGAAATTCCTGAATTTTTTAAACACAAGCTCCCTGGACTAGATTGTCAACACAACTAATGGGGCTGCAAACCCTAATGTAATGTTTCCCCTGATAAGGTCAAACCACAAAATGGTCTCATTTGAAGTAAAACTAAAACCTGGAACCCCAGCTAAGCCTGGAATATTCAAGAACTACTCTAAGGCTAACTTCCTACTACTAAGTGATAACCTGGCAAAATTTCAAACCCCCATAAACCCTGATAACACGGCTCTCTACACAGAACTGTTCATAGAAACCCTATACAAACATGTTAATAGCTGCATAGAGGGAGCTATACCCACCAGGAAGAAGTATAGAACAAACTCAAATAAACAATCCACCCTGATGGAATCACAACAACAGGCTGTACAACAGAAAGGAAATCATGGCAAAATTAGGAGGTGCAGCACCCAGAAGGATAAAAACACTCTCATCAAACTAAAGAAACAAAAGAGAGCAAATAAAGTCTAACAAAGGCAAATTTGAGGTAAATTTGGCATCCCAGGTCAGGAACAACTGCATGGCATTCTTTAGCTATGTCTGCAACCTCAAAAGCAATACACAATTGTGTGCAGAGCTCATTGTTAATGAAGCCACCTATACCGAGCCAGAAGATATAGTAAACCTACTGGCTGACAAATTCAGCTCCAACTTTACCCCTTCAACCTTCCCTCAGGTAATACCATCAAATATAACTTGCCCTGCTATCACTAGGGAACAGGTCCTTAATGTTCGCTCTCTCTCTGACACCAAATACACTGCATCATTGTGCCCAGACAATATCCAAGGATGCCTTCTAAATAGTATGCCTTCTAAATAGTATGAAACATGACTTATCAGTTCCTCTGGAATTGCTATATAACTGCAGTCTTCAAAATGGCTTTGTGCCCCACGAATGGATAACAACAGTCATCCCTCTGCACAAAGGTGGGCCATCTACACATCCTGGAAACTACAGACCCATAAGTCTCATAGTCTCATATGCAATGCCATGGAAAGAATTATCATGGAAATGATCAATAATGACATAGAAACCTCCAACACTGGACCAAACCCAATCTGGTTTTGTCAAGGGCAGGTCATGCTTACTCAGTCTGGTGGTCTTGTTTGAGGAGGTCACCACAGCAATGATGAGGCCAAAATGGTTCACAATGTCTACCTTCACTTGGCCAAGGCATTTTACACAATACCCCACTGAGCCATTGTTGACAAACTCAAGAGGTTGGGTATAAATCATTACGTTATCTAGTGGAAAGCCAGGTGATTCACAGATGAGACCCAGGAAGTTGGAATCAGGGAGTCCACTTCTCCAAAGAGGTCAATCACAAGCAAAGTCCCTCAAGGATTGGTCCTGGGACCATTCCTTTTCGGCATTTACTGGTCTGAAGTCAAGGCCGAGATCAATGACCTCTGACTGACTACATTTGCAGATGACTGCAAATTAGGAACGGTCACAGAATCCCCACCAATACAGGAAGGGTTGACGCAGAAAAATAACTAGTGTCAGAGCCACGGACTAAAATAAATGCCAAGAAATTCATAATAGTATCCCTCAGGGAGTCATCCACTCCTGCTAACTACCATACTGACAAAACTCCCATCCAGTAGTCAGGGACTTGGGGACACACACAGACAATAATATAGCCTTTGACCATCATATGTTTACAGTACTGAAGAAATCATTCTATGTTGTGCAACTTACAAACAAAGATATGGCATCTAGGCCAAAGGAAGTCATTGTTCCACTGTATTCAGCATTCATTAGACCTATCACTGAGTAAAATGCCCACCTTGTTATGCACCTAGCCACGTGTATCCAACAACTGAAACATCCAAAGAGATTCCTCACTAAAAGAACATAGGATCTCCGGGTTCCTATCACGAAATCGAACAGGCTGAAGAGCGAATGGCTTTAACATCGGAAATGCTGTTCATCAATGTGTTTTTTGTGAGATCGCGAAACAGTGAAGATCGGAAAATTTCCTCTTCCCCATCCAGTTGATCAGAAAATTTGCCCTTTCCTCACTGTAGTACGATCTCGGAGTTGGTATATACAATTAAAGGGGGTGTGCCCCCCAACATGAGTAACTTTGAGGTACAGCATTTTCAATGTTTAAGCCGTTCGCTCTCTGGTCTTTTCAATCTCGTAATACAGACTCAGGACCTCCTGCATATCTGTAAAACAAACAGCACTATAATTACTCATTCTAAAGACTTAAACCTTGCCTGTGATATAAATAGGACCTGCTGGAGAGTCAGGTAAGCATCCCAGAGACTATCCCTTCCCTGGTATAGGCTCCCCATCCATGAGTTCCTCCTTAATCCAATTCAAGTACAACTTGGACAACTGGATGGGGAAGAGGAAAATTCATCTCTGGTCTGATACCCGTGTCTCTAATGAACTGAGGCAGCCTGTAAATGGTACATTTCCCAGGCTCCTGCTTGTAAATGTTTCATCTCTCAAGTCCCTGCTTACACGTATCAGGGGTACCAGTACTTGTCAGAGATTTGGGATGCATGGCTAGGAGTAAAAATACCCTTCTGGTTGTTAGCCTAGTAAACGTCTATGAACTATGAATCCAAAGCTTGTTTAAAACAGTTCATCACGGAGTGCTTGCCTGTTGACCCTACAAAGGGGATGACTGACTTGGCCTGTGACAAACCGAAATGCTGCCAGCCCAACTACCAGGAATTTTGTAAATTATTATATGTCACTTGAAAATGTTAATATGATTCATATAGAAAAGTGAGGCTGCCAGCCCAGCTATCTGGAATTTTGTAAATAATCATATGTCATTTGTGAATATTATAATGATCCATAGGCTTGTTTTACAACTGTAAGAGAACTATATGTTATGTGTATATTAAACTACTGGTGCAAAAGTGTGTGTTGAACTGTATGTTATGTACAGAGCTTCAAGAATGTAACCACAATGTACCTTACTGGAAAAGAACAGAAATGTATATGGACTATATGCCTGTGCAAATGTGTGTTTTCATGGTAGAAGATGGAACATACAACGTTAACTTGCAAACCCTTAAGAAAATAAGTTGAAAGTAAAGTGTTTTACGATTGTGTTTCAGTGCAGCAAGGAGACAGGATGTCTAGAGCTAAAAGTTTCTTTCTATCGTCTTGAAACAGAAATAATTACTAGGTTTCAAATGCAAAAGTGTTAATCGTTTTACGACTTCCAGTTCTAGGCAAACTTGTGAGAGATATGTACTTCTCGCACAGAGATGCTAAAAATTCTGTTGGTATCTGTTAGCTTAGGAACTGAAAGCAGGTGACAATAGTGATGTCATCCAGTGAGGGACCACTCTAGTGGCTGCAGGAGCTTACATTTCAAGCTGTACAGGTATAAATGGAGGACCCTCTTCTGCAGCCTCACAAAAGAGGCCATGAAGATCAAGGAGAACATTTAACCCAAAGCTCTTAAGATGGTCCCTGAAGTCTTGGAAGGGAGGTTGTACCTTAGGAAGCAAACTCACTAGCAAAGTCAACTTTTCCACCAGGACAGGCACTATGCAGGAGTTTGTTTTCAAAATAGCCCCAGGAAACATTTGATTTGAGAGTGGAAAACACTGTACATTTGACGATGAGGCAGATCTTCAGTCTGGTGAAAGCAGTGAAAGACAAAGTTCAAGCATTTCCCAGCTGTCGCTAGGATTTTGCTTTTATCAGACAAATATTTTTTATGGAATGAAACATATAGGTAAGAGCTGTTTATGTCCAAAGTGGGCCTAAGGGCCTCAGGAAGGAGAAAAGAAATTCAAAAGAGCATTTTGAATTTCTTGACCTTTGTGAATCAGTTTCAGTTTGATAAACCCAAGATTGTCCTCTAAGAATCACTTGTTCTTATCATAAAACTAAGAAGAGTTTGGAGTATAAGCAATGTGCCTGTTCAGAGAGGGGACTCGTTCTATATGCATGCTAATATTAACACTTCTTATAAAACTGTAGACTCCTGATGGGGGGGGGGTCCCATGAAGGGAAGAACTGGACACAATGCAGACTGAACTTATGAATTCCTTCGTCTTATGGTCCTTGGTTAGCTCAAATCACTGTTTTCTAAAGAGGGGGATTTGCTTCCAACCCGGTGGGATGCAGGGAGCAAAGGATGTATAGAGAACTGGGAGCATCCCTCTTAACTGTGATGAGGACTTCTGCCTATGCCCATGCTAGAATGACTACCTTGGCCCCTACTGCCTCTATACTGGGCATTCTCAAGCAAGTTTTTCTGTCTGAATTGTGTAGCAGGATACTATACAGAACAGAAGAGCCACCACCTGGTGGGGAAATTCATGTTACATACCTGATATGGGGGAGTGAAAAAGCTGATGGTTTTGATTATTTAGCTCTTTGTTTTCGATGTTCTAAATACTTCCTGGGATGGAAGCCTCAAAAACAAATGTTTGTCTAGTGAAGAACTCAGTAGTTACTATTTAATATCCTCAGGCAGAGGCTGTTTACTTAGCCATATTAACTATCTGGTAATCATGCCTGAGGCAGCCGCACCCAATGCAAGAATCAGCTATATCACAATCACATTTTCAATTGTTTGCTTGCTTACTTTAAGGGTTGTCTGCAAGAGTGGCTTTAGGGAGGTGTCTGGTATTTCCTCAGACATGTCCTTGACCTATTTTATAATGTCTCTTTGGTACTGAAGTATGTGTTTGGCAGTTAACTGCCATGATGCACAGCATGGATAAAGTAGATTCTTTCTTAACCTCTCCAGGACAATCATTACCTAGCCCCAGCTTTGAACCCTTGGCTATATCCAAGGAAATAACTGCAGCGTCAGCCACTGGTTTCTATTATAAATACTAACATTTGGTAAATCTGGTTTTCTAGTTGTCAGGGTTGGCAGTCTGGTTCAAATGAGGTGCTTTCAAAGGCATCCAAGAAAGCATGTATTACAGCAGATCCATGTATCATTTGTGCAAGTCAGAATTTTTTTCACTCCCTATTTAAAATGTTCATGAACTGCATTTAGCATTTCCTCAAAGGAAACACCTTCCTGAGTGAAGAATCTGAAGATGAGCCTCTCTGTTATCATCATCATAAGTGAATGTTGATAGGATTTGCAGGCATAAGCCAAATACGTCCTTTTCTCTCATCTGATGTCAAAGAAAGACGAGTCATCCTTTTCAATGGAGGAAGCACTGCCTGTAGTAGAGGTTCTCCTACAGAAGGTGATCAAGTGGATGCTCTATCAATCCGCCATACATATTCTTAAACAAAGTGCCTGTAATCAAAGCTGGATAAGGCCAAGGCAAGAGCTGGAGGAAAGTGCAGTTGTGTAAAACCTTACCATAACAGTAGATGTCCTTTTTACTGCAGCAGCATTCATTACCTCTGGGATCTCCTGTCAAGGATAGCTCAATGTCTGTCCAGTATACTAAAGCCTTTATTAACTAGCAGCTTCATACGTCAAGATGTATGCGCCCCATGTAAGTGTAGGGCATAAAGGTGACATACGGATGCTTCCCAAACCAGAACTGAAGTGCCGCATTAGAACCAGAGGCCCCAGGGGAAAGGAGAAAATATACATCCTGAAAAAGGAAGGAAGAAAGAAAGAGATGGAAATAACCTCTCAACCAGAAAGAAAATATCACTAATGAAAAAGCAGAGAAAAGGACAAGGAAGGGCGTAAAAACAACAACAATGAAAAGAAGGACAGCTACTGTTATGCTATGATTTTATGCAACTGTACCATGTCCTTTCATGTTCATAGGTTCATAGGTTAGTACTAGGCTAACTGCCCTTGCAAGTCATTGTAAGCCTAGTCAATTATCCCTTGTGAGACTCAAACCCTGTACCTTGTGTTTGTAAGGCAAACATCTTAACCATTAGGCCACCCTCCCAACCCCACTGTCACTGTTGCAGTATTCATTACCTCTGAAACAATAGAAAAGTTAATGTGAAGGAAGGGAGGAGGAATGCAAACAGAAGCCATCCATAAACCCATAAAGGCTAGCCTTGGAAAATCCTGCACAGACTCTGGAAACAACATCCAATTTGCAATGTTTAGTGAATGTGTGAACCGAAGACCAAGTAGCAGCTTCAAGGATGGAACTGGTGTCCAAACCCTTGAAGAAAGCCTCCAAGGAAGCCATTGCATAGTAGAATCAGCCCTAATGGAAGCAATGGTTTACCATGAAAAGAAATGACACTGGAAATCCATTTGGAGATGGTTTGCTTAGAAACTGCCAAACCCAATGCCTTGGTATGAGAAGAAAGAGAAAGTTGATCTGATTTACAAAAGGTCTTTGTTTTGTCTAAATAATATCTGAGCTGTCTATGCAAATCCAAGGAATGAAGAACCTCCTCAAGAGCAGATTATGAAGAAGGGAAAAAGGAAGAAAGCTGGATAGAATGATTAAAGGACAGCTCGTTAACCACCTTGGGCATAAAAAGGATTCATATGGAGAGACACCCTGTCTGTATGAAAAACTAAAAAAGAAGGGACTTCCATCAATGCCTGGAGTTCAGACACCCTTCTGACAGAGGTTAAAGCAACCAATAAAACAGTCTTCCAGGTGCAATGTTGCAAAAAAGGAGCATCAGGCTCGAAAGGAACCTAAGTCAGCTTTTCAATAAGGTTGCATGAAAGGGGAGGAATTGGCTTTTTTGGGAATCTGATATGAATGGTGCCTTTTAGAAATTGCTTGACCTCAAACCTAGAGGCCAGAGGAATCGTCAAACAGGCACAAATTGCTGACAAGGAAGCTTTCACTGAAGACTATGCAAACCCAGCATGTAGCAGTTCATACAGGTAGGAAAGTACCAAGGGGACCACACTGAAAAGGGATCCTAGTAATGTTGAAGACACCAGAATGAAAATGTGTTCCACTTCAACATATACAATTTTCTGGAATTGATTTTCGTAGCCTCATGCTGGACACTAAGCACATCATCAGAAAATCGTTTTAGAAAGGAATCAAACCCCATCACCCAAAGCATTGGTTGAAGAGAAGACCGATGTGGGCGAAGGAGAGATCCATTGTCCTGTGTGAGAAGGTCCATACAGTGAGGTAACTTGTGAAAATTGCCCCTAACAAGATAGAATAAGTTCATAGGTTCATACTAGGCTATCTGCCGTGGGGCAATTATAAGCCTAGCCCGATTCTGTATGGCTTACGCCACCCCTTGATTTGAGTATACTGTGCCCTTTTTAAGGTTTAGTTTACTGTGCCTCTGTCTAATACTGACACGGGAGTAATCCCTGGGACAAACCTACGATCCACCATACACCTATCGAGATTCTTCTTGAAGAGATTCAGTGAGGTGCTCTGCCTCACATGAACTGGAATTCTATTCCAGAGCGAAGGGAGCCTCTGGGTTATGAACCTGTCCCTCCAGCAAGTTCTATTTATTTCTGTGCTGAGGTTCAAGTCCCTCGAGCGTGTGGCTCTAAGGGATTTAGGTTTACTGAGGTGGAGCATGTCCATTAATTCTGGATTTGACATAGCTTTGTATGTCAGGCATAGATCGCCTCGAAGTAGGCGGTATGCAACTGAGTAGAGCTGGAGTTTTTTTAACCGAGCAGCATATGGCATCTGTTTGAGACCCTTGATCCTCTTGGTGAGATACTTTTGGGGTCTCTCTAATTGCTGCAGGTGTCGGGTAAGGTACATCCTAAAAGGGGCATTGTATTCTATGATGGGCCTGATGAGGGATGAATAAAGGGGCACGATTACCTCTCTTGATCTAAATGTGAAACCCTTCGTGATGAGGTGGGCTATATAGAAGGTCTTTCCAACCACTCTGGCAATGTGGTTTTTCAAAGGAGAGATTGCTATCAACTTGGGTCCCCAGGTCCCTAATAACTTTCTCTGTATTTAATGGGTTTCCGCCTATGTGGTAATTTGTGGGCACATTGTTTTTGCCAAAGGGTATGACTATACATTTTTTGGCATTTAGCTTTAAACCATGGCACTGGCACCAGTTATCTGTCTCTGTGAGACCTTTTTGAAGGATGTTTGTGTCAGCTGGAGAGTCGATTATGGCGCCCAGTTTGCAGTCTCTGCAAACTTGGTGAGCCATAGTCCTTCCATGTTTGCCTGTACCTCAGAAAAGTATATACCGAACAAGAGTGGTCCCAGGACAGAACCCTGTGGGATGCCACTTGTGACCGGTTTCGAGTCTGACATGGCTCCAGCAACTCTCACTCTGTGGGTTCTGTCATTGAGCCAGTTTACGACCCATCTTGTGACATAGGGGTTTATATTTAAGCTGGATAGCTTATCTATGATGCCCGAGTGGGGTATTGTGTCAAATGCCTTTGCAAGGTCCAGATAGGCTATGTGGACTACCTTCCCTTCATCTATGGCTTTGGTGACTGTTTCGAAGAAGTCAACCAGGTTCAAAAGGCAGGATCTGCCCTTGACAAAGCCGAACTGGGTAGGATCTAGTGTCTGTAGGTCCCCAATGTCTTTGTTTATGAGCTCCATGATGATCCTCTCCATAGCCTTGCAGACTAAGCTAGTCAGGCTTATGGGGCGATAGTTTCCAGGATCCGTAGAGGCTCCACCTTTGTGGAGTGGGACCACTGTTGCTGTACACCATTCTGTGGGCACATATCCTGTGGTGAGGCTGAGATTGTATAGCTGTTTTATTTGAGGGATTAGTTCCTCTTGGAGTTCATGTAGGACGCAACCTGGGACGCCATCTGGTCCCATGGAAGCAGTGTTTTTTTGCTTTGGAGAGGGCAGCCTTCACCTGAGCATCAAAGATGTTTGGGAGGCAGCCCTCTGCCGGGATAGATACTTGCTCTTTTGGGGGGGGGGTGGAGAAGTTTGCACTGAACCTGTCTGCCAGGATATTGGCGATATCTGTGGGTTCAGTGTATTTTTTGTTGTTTAGAATCAACTCAGAACAAGTCTGGGAGTTGCATCCCAGGTTCCTAACATAACTGAAAAAGCCTTATGATTGTCTTTGGTGTCCTGTGCAATTTTTCTCTCGAAGCTGGCCTTGGAGGATTTTATGAGGGATCGTAATGTTTTGCTAGTACTGATCAGAGATGCCTTCCCTATTAGGGATTTTGCTCTATCATGTAGTAGCTTCCTCCTTCTGTTGTATAGTTTATTTATGGCAGGGGTCCACCAGACTGGACGCCTGCCTTTGGATGATTGGGTCTTGGTTTTGTTTGGGATAGCATGATCCATGCATTCCTGGAGATGTCCGTAGAATGCATTTATATAGGATTCTGCAGTTTGGGCCGTAGTTTCCACTGGCCCTGGGGCCTTGAAGGATTCCACTTCGGTTTTGAGAAGTGAGAAGTTCGCTTTTGAGAAGTTTTTCACTGTGGTTTTCTGGGCTGGGGGTGCGGTCGGGATGTGGACATCCAGTGACATTAATTTATGGTCTGATCTTACCAATGAGGGATATACTTCTGGTGTGGAGCATAGAGTCCCCATGTTGGTAATGATCAGGTCTAGTATGTTGTCCCCTCTTGTGGGAGTGGTGACTAGTTGTTCCATAGCATTTGAGTTTATAATTTCCAGGAACCTTTGGGCTAAGGTGCTGAGGCTTGAGTAGGGCTCCCAGTCAATGTTTGGGTAGTTGAAGTCACCCAATATAATGGTGTTCAGAGAGATCTTCATGTTCTCCAATGTTTTTAGGAAAGCCGAGTGGGATTCCTGACTTTGAGAGGGTGGTCTGTAGGATGCTATAAACTGAAAAGCAGTCTTGCCCACTGTTAGTTGCACATGGATGGTCTCCGATACTTCGTGCAATGCCACTAACCTGGAGGTGTGGATATCCTTGATAAATATGGAAACTCCCCTCCTTTTGTGGTTCGGTCCGGGTTTTGGGGCGAAAAGCATGATATGAGGTATAGCCTGGTAGTGCTGAGGTGCTCTCTGGAGCCTTGAACCAGGTTTCTGTCACTGCACAGATATCGATGTTCTCCATACTGAGGAGAGCTTCGAGTGCATGCATCTTGAGGTTAAGACTTCTGGCGTTAAGCAGCATTACCCTTAGTTTCTTGTTCCTTGTGCTGTCTATGGGGGTGGATTTGACTTTTGTGCCTTGCCTAAAAAGGCACTATGGGGTGGCAAGAGCCTTTGCCAATATCCGAAAGCCCAGTGGTGACAGGTGCAAGCCGTCCCTAGCGAAGCAACGTGGCTTGTCAAGCATGTCATCCCAGGCTGACAGACACTGGATCCCCTTTGAATGACACCAAAATTTTAGCCAATTGTTAAAATCGATCATTTTGTCTTTGTACTGTGGCATCATTCTAGGTGAGGGTAAGATGCTGCTCAAGGTCAGGGTCATATCAGCCTGGACTACATGATCAGAGAGCTCCTCTATGTCTCTTTTCATGTAGTCCAGGGAGGTACGTCTCAGGTCATTCACACCACCATGTACAATGACTGAGTCATATTTGTATTTGCTTTGAAGTGACCTGAGTGCTTGCATTATGTGGAGGATCCTAGCACCCGACAGGCAGCTCACCGTGACCTTCTCTTTATTCAGCCTGGTGAGCGGGACGTCAGTGTGTCTGACAATAGAGTCACCTATTACAAGAGTATCAGGTGTGTTATTCAGCCTTAAGGGCTGTGGCTGCTTGGCACACTGACTTTGTGGGCTATGTGTTGTGCGTGTTTTGTTTTGAGGTAGTGTTTGCTTGGATGTCTGCTTTGGAGGTCTCTGTTGCTTAGGTAGATTTTTATTTAGAGCCTCCGAGTATGTTTTTGTGTATTTATGTGTTTAGTTCGCTGATGTGGTGGGACTATGTGATACTGGAATTGAGTTGTGTGAGGTTACCTTCTCCTCCTGACTCTCTACACCAGTTTTGAGATGAGAGAGCTCAGCCTCCAGTTTGGCTAAATAGTTGCATCTCTCACATATATTTGAACCTGTTTGGAGGAGGAGAGGGTTGTCCGTGTACATGAGACAGTTGTAACATTGCCTCAAAATTCCCAGATTCACCAGCTGGACTGGGGGAACCACTGCTGTCTGGGCCAGAAATCACCAACAAAATTTTTGGGGAGTCCTTCTCAATTTTGTAAAGGGCCTCAGGAAAAGAGGAAGGGAAGAAAAGGCATACAGGAACTTTCCCTTCCAAGAGAAAGACACAGTGTTCACTTTCCAAGCCAAAGGACTTGGGACTGTGGAAAAGACCTGAGTGAGTTGCCTGTTCAGGGGGTGGCAAAGAGATCTACCTGAGGAATACCCCCACCAATGAACTATCTCCAGAAACACATCTCTGTGAAACATCCATTCATGAGGTTGTGTCCTGTAGAATCTGCCAGAAAACTGCACTCTGAAGGGATGTAAACCATTTGAAGAGTCACGTGTAGATTGATGCGCATTTCCCAGGCTTGAGGGACCTGTCTATAAAGGAAGTATGACCTTGTACCCCCTTGCTTGTTAATGTACCACATGGCTGTGGTGTTGTCTGTATAAATCCTTAAGGGACCTTGCACCCAGAGTAAGTGGAAAGTTTGAAGAGTCAAAATGAGAGCCCTCATTTTCTTGATGTTGATGTGATCTGCCTCTGCTTCCTCCCCAACTCTGAGCCATACATGAAGAGTTCCTGGGATGGCTGGGAAATTAGGAGAGGAACACCTGGATTAAGAGACATCTGCTGACTCCACCTGTGGAATTCCAGTTTGAGACAAGGGAGAAGAGGAAGCAGATACTCCAGTGAGTGGCAGTGTTGAAGCCATACTGATTTTAGGTACCACTGAAACTTTCTCATAAGAAGCCTGGCCCTGGGAAGCATGAGGATAGTAGAGGCCATGAACCCCAAAGTCTGGAGAAACTCCCTAACTGGAAGACAGGTCAGGGGAAGCAGGGAAAGGAATTAGTCTGTGAAAGACATAACCTTGAAGGCAGGTAGACAGGCTAGCATTGGAATAGTCTGGATCCTGCAGCCTAGAAAAATGTGATCCTGAGACAGAGTCAACATTGACTTTTGAAAGTTGACAGTGAACCCCAGACTGTGCAATAGAAGCTGGGTAAAGTGAAGATCCCACACTAGCTTGGTTTGGGATGGGGCCAGAACTAAAAGGTTGTCCAGATAGGGAAATATCCAACTGCCCTGAAGTCTGCAAAAAGTGACTACTGGAACAAGACATTTTGTAAACACCCTTGAGGCTGTTGAAAGCCCAATGGTCAAAGCAGAGAATTGAAAATGGGAAGAAGAAATAGAGAAATGCAAAAATTTCCTGAACAGAGGGTGGGTAGAAATATGAAGACAGGCATCCTTTAGATCCAGGGAAATTAGAAAAGCCTGGAGAAGCAACATAGGAAACACAGTTTTATTTATTTATTTATTTATTTTCAGTTGGTTTACCAGGATAGTCCATTGGGCCAAGAAGAACCCATTTTCAATGGAGTCCTGGGGAGAAAAGCTCCAAACAATCAAAGTTACAATAGGTTAATCATGATAATTATACAAGAGTAAGAGATTCAAACAAACAATTACAAAGTAGTAGAGGGAACATTACAGCTAATACAAACTAGAGCTGAAACTTTTACAAATAATACAAACTAGTAATGTAGCATACAGGTGGTACAAACAAAGAAGGAATGTTTCAAAGTACTTAATGAGAAGTACGGTTACATATCAGCAATCCTACATGTAAAGGGTACAGTGTGGTGTATTCTAGTGGATACAGTAACACTAAGAGTGTATGAGATAGGAGGAATTCTAAGGAAATATTGCAGGTGTAAATAGGGGAAGGAAAGGAAGATGGAAATTACCAGTGTTAGTTATGTGGGGTGAAAGCAAGAGCATTCCCACTGGGATACTAGATATGAATGAAGGGATTTTTTGAAAGTAAAATGGTTGGAGGTGATACGAATTGATGGAGGTAGGGAGTTCCAGAGGCGTGCTAAACCATGTGATAGAAGATTTTTGCCTGGGGGACGAGTTGGTTTGTAGACTTCTAATAGATTTTGGTTGTTAGTCCTTAATACTCTATTGGGTAGATGCATTTTAAAGGTAGAAGACAGGGAGGGAAAGAGGGAGGGGTTGAAAATTAGCTTGTGTGCAAGAGTTAGTTGAGTATAGGTGAGATGCTTGGGTAGTTCTAGCCAATGTAGTTGTTGGAGAGAGGAACAGTGGTGGGTGGAGGACTTGTGGCTGGTAGCGAACTTGGCAATTTTGTTATAGCAGGAGGAGAGCTGTGTTTTCAGAGAGGACTGTATGTTAGTTAGAAGTGGTGCTCCATAGAGAAGTGAGGGGATAAGAAAGGAAGTAGAAAGAGTGATTTTAGTAGCAGGTGTAAGGTAGTGCTTTTGCCGATAGAGCATACCAAGTTTTTGATGGGTTTTTTTGATATTTAGTTGTATATGGGAGTTGAATTTGAGCTGGTTATCAATTTGGACACCGAGTAATTTGGTCTCTGAGACCAGTTCCAGAGGTGTGTTGTTTTGACTAGTAATAGAGAATGTGTTACTATCGAAATAGGTGACTTTAGAGGGGGTGAACACCATTAATTTGGTTTTAGAGGCGTTTAGTGCTAGGTGGTTTCTTTTCATCCATTGCTCTGTGGTTACAGTTTGAAGAGAAAGCATTTGAAAAGATGGCACTTTTGAGAAAAGTGCTCAGAAAGGAAAGATCCAGGACAGGTCTCCAATACCTCTCTTTCCTGGGGACAAGAAACATTCTGGAATAAAACCCTAAACCCCTCTCTGTCTTTGGAACTGGATAAATGGTACTCTGGGCCAAAAGACCCTGCAATATCCTTGGAAAATGAGGAAGCTACTCTGCAGGACATTTGGGGATACTGGAAAAGGAAGGAAGGGTTTTCCAGGCCATAAAGTAACCCTGCAGATAACAGAGAGAACCCAAAAGTCTGTGGTGATCTTTTGCCAAACTGGGAGAGACAGAGAAAGCCTGAAGGACAAGGAAACCTGGCCAAGAGGAAGAGAGGGCAGAAAGTCAGATGGCTGTAGACTTGTCAGGAAAGGACTGCTTTGAGGGCGTAGGTATTTTTGTAGGCTTATCAGAAAAAATATGCTTAGGATCCTTCTCACCTTTGGAATATTGTTGAGGCAGTCTATGCAAAAAGCCTTCAAATCTTTCATGACCATACACTGATCTTGCAATGTCTTAATGAGCCCTGCCACAGCACTGCCCAACAAAGTCTGGTTAGCCAGAGGAGCATCTGGACGTTTTAGGTTCATAGGTTCATACTAGGCTATCTGCCCTAGGGCATTTATAAGCCTAGCCGGAGTGTGTATGGCTTTCGCCACCCATATTAAATTAATTTTGCTATGCACTTTTTCAAGGTTAGTATACTGTGCCTCTGTCTAACAGTGACACAGAAGTGATACCCGGGGTAAATCTACGATCTCCCATCCTCTCATCAAGATTCCTCTTGAAGAGAGTCAATGAGGGACTCTGCCTAACCTGGACTGGGATTTTATTCCAGAGTGAAGGGAGCCTCTGGGTTATGAATCTGACCCTCCAGCATGTCCTATTTATTTCAGTGCTGAGGTTCAAGTCCCTCGAGCGTGTAGCTCTATGGGATTTGGATTTTCTGAGGTGCAGCATGTCCATTAATTCCGGGTTGGACATGGCTTTATACGTCAGGCACAGATCGCCTCTGAGCAGGTGGTATGCCACTGAGTACAGCTGGAGTTTCTTTAATCAGGCAGCATACGGCATCTGTTTGAGACCCTTGATCCTCTTGGTGAGGTACTTTTGGGGTCTTTCCAGTTGCTGCAGGTGTCTGGTAAGGTACATCCCAAAAGGGGCATTGTACTCAATTATGGGCCTGATGAGGGATGAGTAAAAAGGCACGATGACCTCCCCTGATCTAGATGTGAATCCCTTCATGATTAGGTGGGCTATATAAAATGTTTTTCTAACCACTTTGGCCACGTGGTTGTCAAATGAGAGATTGCTATCAACTTGGGTCCCCAGGTCCCTAATTACTTCTTCTGTATTTAATGGATTACCACCTATGTGGTAATTTGTGGGCACTTTGTTTTTGCCAAAGGGGATGACTATACACTTTTTGGCGTTTAGCTTGAGGCCATGGCTCTGGCACCAGTTGTCTGTTTCTATGAGGCCCTTTTGGAGGATGCTTGAGTCGGCTGGAGAGTCTATTATGGCGCCCAGTTTGCAGTCATCTGCGAACTTGGTCAGCCACAGTCCTTCCATGTTGGCCTGTACCACCGAGAAATATATACCGAACAAGAGAGGTCACAGGACTGAGCCTTGTGGGACGCCACTTGTAACTGGTTTGGAGTCTGACATGGCTCCAGCTATTCTAACCATGTGGGTTCTGTCCTTGAGCCAGTTTGCAACCCATCTAGTGACATAGGGGTTTATATTTAAGCTGGTGAGCTTATCTATAATGCCCGAGTAGGGTACTGTATCAAAGGCTTTTGCGAGGTCCAGGTAGGCTGTGTGGACCACCTTCCCCTTGTCAATGGCCTTGGTGACTGTTTCAAAGAAATCGACCAGGTTCAAGAGGCAGGATCTGCCCTTAACAAAGCCGAACTGGGTAGGATCCAGTGTCTGCAAGTCCCCAATATCTTTATTTATAAGGTCCATGATGATTCTTTCCATAGCTTTGCAGACCAAGCTAGTGAGACTTATGGGGTGATAGTTTCCAGGATCCGTTGAGGCACCACCTTTGTGGAGAGGGACCACTGTTGCTGTACGCCACTCTTTGGGTACATATTCTGTAGTAAGGCTGAGATTGAACAGTAGTTTTAGGTTTGGGTTTAGCTCTTCTTGGAGTTCATGTAGGACGCAGCCCGGGACACCGTCTGGTCCCATTGATGCTGTGTTTCTTGCTTTGGAGAGGGCAGTTCTTACCTGAGCATCTGAGATGTCAGGGGGGCAGCACTCTGCTGGGATAGATATTAGCCCTTTTGGTGGGGCGGGGGGGGAGTTTGCGCTGAACCTGTCAGCTAGGATGTTGGCAATGTCTGTGGGTTCGGTGTATTTTTTGTCATTTTGGACTAATTCTGAGCATATCTGGGAATTCCCACCCAGGTTCCTAACATAAATAAAGAAAGCCTTGTGATTATCCTTAGTGTCCTGTGCAATTTTTCTCTCGAAGCTGGCCTTAGACGATTTTATGAGTGCCTGTAGTTTTTTGCTAATACTGATCAGAGATGCCTTCCCTTTTTGGGATTTTGCTCTATCATGTAGTAGCTTCCTCCTTCTATTGTATAGTTTGTTTATGGCTGGGGTCCACCAGACAGGACATCTGCCTTTGGAGGACTGGGTCTTGATTTTATTTGGGATTGCATGATCCATGCATTCCTGAAGGTGTTCATAGAATGCGTTTATAAAGGATTTTGAGGTCTGGGCCGTAATATCATCTGGCAAGGCTTGAAGACGAATGCAGGAATAGCGACTCGTCACAGAGATGGAGGCAGCAGCTCTAGAGGAGGCATCAGCTGCATCATAGCTGCATTTTACAGAGTGATGGTTAACTTGACAAACGGAACCAAACAAGGACAGAGCTGAGGCCTTACTCTCCAAGTCAGGCATATCAGAAATAATCTTACCAATCTGGGAAAGAAGAAGAGGCAAAATATACCTTGTCATATGGGTCTGCTAATTTATAGCCTTAAAGGCTAAAATAGCAGAAATGGATACTTTCTAACCAATCCACTCCATAATTCTAGTGTCCTTATACAAAGAAGGGAGCTTAGAAGAAGACAACAGCCTAGAGGGTTTATCACTATACACAGAATTCACCAATGGATCAGATGAAGGGCATTTGAATTGCAGGCTTCTGGCATTTTATAGAACCTGTCAGGCTTATTAGGTGCTGAAGGTTGGAAGTCTGGTGCCAAGGAAGTGGCAGAGAAGGTATCCAATGGAGCAGTCAACACAGGAGGGACAGCAGAAGGTCTAGGAGAGTCCATTTGTAACAATTCATAATATATTTTCTGGACATCTGACAGCTGGGAGCAATACCATTTAAAATGTCTATTATATGCAGGCCTATGTCTCCAAAGGATAGTTCCTCCAAAGAAGAATCAGGACTGACAGATTCCTCCTCCCCTGACCCACAGTCTGAAAGAGAAGGCAATTGAGAAGAGTACGCTAAAGATTCAGTATCAGAGTTCTTATCCGAGGATTCAGGGTCCCATGCCCTTCTGGGGGTAGAAGACCACAGGGGTACAGGAAACAAAACCCCATGAAGAGGCCTTAAAGCCACTGAACAAGCCCTGATTTTCCCTTTGTGGATCACAGGCAGCTGACACCACGTTTATACTTCTTTCTTTTTTTAAGGAGATGTCTACCCTAACAAAATGGGATCGTTTGGACTCCTGTCTGGATTTAATCAAGGTACCTGGCATCTCTTCCCTGACAAGAATATGAGGAATCCTTTTAGGACCCTCAGAGATAATCAGCCAGTTTCTCCCTCAATATCCGTGGTGGACATCTGCAAAGCCTCTAAGGACATGTAAGAAGCCGATTCTGTGTTGGCCTTTAGGAAAGCTGGGGCAGAAAAAAACTGATGGCAACACCAGACTGTCCTCTGGGTTGTCATCTACCTCAGGAGAGACATCCAGTGGAGGCTGGGCACCAGATCTATATTTCTTGGCCTTCTTCTTGAGCAGAAGCAGAACCTCAGGGCAAGTGGATTCTGCCATGGTACCTTGGGTCAACAGCTTGAGACACTGGTTTTCAAGGTGAAAGGGAAGAAAGATGGCTACATAAAGTCTTAGGTATAAAAGCTTGACAATGGAACACTGTGTGTGGTTGTGAGATGCGCCTAATCAAAACAGGCACCTATCGTGACAGTCCTTATGGGGAATCTGCCTCCCACACTGACATTTCCCTTTCTTGGATGACATGTAACTGACTGAAAAATATATAAAAACAAAAAGGAACCTCAATGGTGTACTTATCTTGAGGGTGTAGGCTTGGTACAACCAGCGATGTGAAGACTGTTCAGGCTGACATATGACATGGCGTTTGGACTGATGGCAGTTCAAATCTGGCTTGGTGAGCACTCGTACATCACATTTATACCCTATGCTTGCACAGGGGCTGATATACAATGCTCTTAGGTAATAAAGACTTTGGTATACTGACCCGATGTTGGGCTATCCTTGAGTAGGAGATCCTACAGATAATAAATACTGCAGCAGTAATATGGAAAGGCATGAATGCTACAGGCATTACATCTACCTGGTTCAACTGAAGTTATTGGTAAGTTTTGGTTTGTAATCCAAAAAGGAGAAAGTAGTTTCTTCCCCCTCACAAATCAGTTTATGCACAAAGATAGAGGGAATATTGGCGGGAAAGAGAGGATTCTTGCTATTACAGAGCTGAAGGAATTGATGCCCAACTATGAGGTAGCAATAAAATCTTCAAAGGCCTCAATCAGAGGAGGTTAGAAAAAGGCTGGGAAGCCAGACCGGAAAAGCAGTGTATAAGGAAACAATGGGAGGACATATGTATGGATTACAAGTATACAACAAAGTCAAGAAGGTTTAGGATTTTTATTTTGAAGTTTAACTCATTCCCTCCAGTACAACTCTTCTGAGTGTATATTTTTAATTTCCAGTGGCTGTGGCTCGAGTGTTTAAAACATGAAGTTATCACCTTTCAGTTGAAATAAATATTTATATCTCTGGAACCATAAGTGATACTAGAAAACTGTAAATGGCAAACTATTCAGGATAAATTAATCTTTACAATAGTGGCATTCATTCAGTTTGATGCTTTAAACTGTATTTTATAAGCCAAAATAAAGATAGTGAATATTAATTTTGTAATGTATAAACAGCTTATGATATCTCAGTATCTATTCAAGCAAGACATGTAACTCCAGCAGGATTTTCTTCATACAGTTTTAAGCGTTCATACAGGTCTATGCAGTTCTGTGTGTTACCTGAATGTAAAGATATTTTGAGAAGTATGAAAATTATAATACAAATAATATTCAACAGCTCTTTAGCTGCATTAGAAAGAGGTCAAATATCAATACAACTGTGTTTGCCATCATGCATGCTTTAAGATGAAATCTTATGATACCTTGTGTGATGATAGGAGGTACTTCCAGTCATGCCAGGAGAAGTACGATAGTGGATGTATAACTTATGCCAGCACAGCTAGCCGGGATTTTGTAAATAATTATATGTCATTTGTCTGTCAAACTGATTTGTACAGATGCTTGTATTTAAAAATGTACAGTACTTGTAAAGATGCTTGTAATAAAATGTATCAACATTGTGCCCTGCTGGAAGGAAAAGAACTATACAGGTGTTATTGCAAATGAATTAAATGTATACACTGTAACAGCATATGTTGAAAGGAAAGATGTTAATCCACCTGACATTGAAAAAATATTCTTGAAATTAAATTACTTTATGGGTTAAGCCATAAAGACGTTATCCCACAGTTTTGAAGGCAACCAGAGATGCAATGTCTGTACTAGAGAATAGGTTGTAGCTCCTGCAGAAAGAGGGGAATGGTTCTATGGTTTTATGACTTCCAGCAGCTGCACCACATCTAAGCAAAGGTCTATCTATGTGTGTGTGTTAACACATAGATGCTAAAATCCTGCCGGACTCGACTGATGTGGGATAGTGTGGGAAACAGAGTCAGATGACCAGATTTTATGTCATTGTGTAATCAACTCTGAAATAATATTTACATATTAGAAGGAAATTGCTCTTAGCATTCTGTATTCTGTCTTGGATCTGACAACAAGGACCACTCACCCATCTTGCCATGCTCTATTCAGTAAGTAGGAACAGTAATTATTTTAGTCAATCAGGAACAGATAGTGAGACTAGCTAAATACTCTTTTCTATAACTATGTGAAACTTTCCCATCGGTGTTATTTTTAATATCTGCTGTGACTGAAACTCTGGTATTTACTATAAATAGATATTTAGTACTTTCATGTTCTTTTATTATTAAATATATTTAAACTTTTCATTGTAGCTGGTCCGTTTTGGAGAATATTTATGATCTGAGAGTATTTGCATATACTTATTTGGTGATAACTGTGGCTAATCCTGAAAGCCTTGCCATTTGGTCAATATTACCATTTGTATTATTATTAATTTCACTTATTATAACTGGATACCCTTGTAAAAGCCTTAAAGTAGTTGGCAGGGGCTCCAATGGCAGTGATAACCATCTAATAGTCTGGGCAGAAGGGGGCACAGCAAGTGGCTCTGTGCCAGCCTTTTCCAGGGGTAGGGGTGTGTGTGTGTGTGTGTGTGTGTGTGTGTGTGTGTGTGTGTGTGTGTGTGTGTGTGTGTGTGTGTGTGTGTGTGCAAATCAAATCTCAAACAGTGCATGTGTCAGCTACCTGGAGCAGAGACACAAAGCACCGTTTACAAGGAGAGGGCGTGGGAGGACTTAGCTTGGAACCCCATCTAAGGACTCAACTCTAAGCTGTACCAGTGGGAGTCTTAGTTAGGGTCTGGACAAATATAGAGAGGAACCAGCCCCCAGACTGAGCGTATTTCCCGGGCGCTCTTAAGGGAAATTGTGCTTGATGCAGAGGTCTGCATCTAGAAATACTGAGTTTATCCATTTACAGTCCGTGTATGTCCCTCTCCAGTGTTAGTGGGGAGGATTCAAGCTCCTTGATTACTGGCCCAGAGTGGGGATGTCACACCTTGTGTATAGCAAAGTCTTGGCATTATTAAGAAGATATGAACAAGCAATATTTGATGCCTTGAGCCATCAGCAGGAGGTAACTGCAGAAATGCCTGGTGGCACACTTGGATGTAATGTTATAAAAAAAGAAAACATGCATGTAATGTATAATGCATGCACATGAAAAAGTGTTAATATGTTTTGTTTTCTTTTATAATAATATATGAGTGCCTATGTCTTAAGTGATAAGATTTTTTAAGTTAAGTACTGGGTAATAAAGGTGTTTAAAAAATCTTAAGTACTGGGTATGTTGAGATACCTGAATGCTGATGCTGGCCTGCAAAACACCAACCACAGATGTAGATATATCAACAGGAAATGTTGGAGCCAAGAGCTGACCAGTTTGTGTCTCACAGATCCCACACCATTATGTCTTTGCAAGAATGACAGAGTCTCAAGTTCTTCCTGTACAGGCTTTTGTAACCAATTGTTTGTCCATTTTCTTGGGTCATTTAAGCTCTCTCAGTCCATGTTGTTACAATGCATCTCCCTCTTTGGATGAACTTCCTTATGGCCTGAAGCTAGGAACATTTTTGTGTTCCAGAAAAGCTGAATGAAATCTGCATAAGAAGATCTTCTTATTCAAAGCACACAATTTACACTCACATACTTTATGCAAAAGGCCATAGCAGAAATGACACTGAAGGTGATAGTCCTTTGATAGAATATGTGGGTCATAGACACACTTACTGGTGACCATTCCTGATGGCAACATCAAACTCAGAAAGATCTCCGAAATACAGATTTAATTAATTCAATTACAACATAAATCTCAATAAAGGCATTTCCAAAGCAGGGTACTTACTGACAGCTCTGGAGTTGCCATGGATGGTACCTATAAAGTACAAAATTCTCTGCAGTGCAAAAAATAAATTAATTAATTAATGATGACACAAGCAAGCTCTATCTTCCTTGAGGAAAGACAGCCTGATCCATCTTACTCTATGCAGGTACATGCCTGAGACTGCTGCCCTAGCCAAATCATCATCACAATCAAACTTGCAGTGAGCCACAGGGTAGTCCATTGTGGAAGTAGTGGGCAGAGCCTTTACTAGCTTCATTTTGAGTCCACACTAACTGAAATTTAAAGCTCTGAGGAGGACTGGAGTTGGACAGGTGAGGCTTACTAGCTTCATATTGAGTCCACACTCAGGAAGATTTAAAGCTCTGAGGAGAACTGGAACTGGACAGGTGAGGCAGACAGCTAAGGGCTCTAATCCATAACATGACAAAGAAAACACACCTACATGAATAAAATGCTCAAGGCTTTAGGCTCCTTGTCAAGCAGAGAGGTGGGAAGGCATTGTGGTCGATGGGATCTGTGATAGACAACATTGAGCACAAAACAGCCCAGTCTATGATGACTGAGCAGGAAACATAAACAGGGCAACAGCCTTCTTTGGAGGAGAGGGAGCAACATATGGGTATTGTCAGACTAAGTATATAGCATTACTGAACACACAGTCCGATAGGACAAATTGACCCTAGGCTGCTTCTCTTCCAAATACGCATTCAGACATTTTTGGTGGGAAGAAATGGGGCTCACAGGGTATTCCATGGTGAACTTCATGAGTCAAATAGTGCCTTCAGAAATTGGAGACCATCTAAGTGGGAATAAGAGGGGAGCAGCCCTCACTGTCCTCAAAGCTAAGGGGATCCAAGTCTATGGATCTCCTTCCCAAGACAAAAAGAGGAGGGCTCAGTTTGGGTGCACAGACACTGGGCCAATGTGAATTGGGTCGGGGAGGTCTGAAAGGCACTTTGAGAGTTACAGCCAAACAACAGAACAAAGGGCAGACTACCAGATGATAACTGCCTGATGATGAGGGCCTGACCTGCAAACTCCAAAATAACAGCAACAAAATCCAAAGGATGCAGAAGGCAGAATATGAGTAAAATATTTAATAATCAGGATAAGCGCTTTCGAGTAATCCAACTCTTTTTCAAATCCAAGTACAAAACATAATAAAACACAAACCTGTTTTAAAAACCACATTCAACCAATAAAAATGCAATACGACACACACCCTTCTAGAGGGACCAATCAATTTGACTTACAAGGTCTATGCCCTCTAAGAACAGGCTTCAGTGGTAAAACACTATTAAGCCCTGGCACTCTATCCACCTGCAGATCTGCAATCCAGTTTACTTCAACCTGTTCTGTTTGGAGGGAAATATCATCCCCTCTTCTGGTTAGAGCACATAACTGCAGGACCATAAACTTGAAAGTATGTCTCAAATTCTTCTTAACATGCTGTGCCAGTGCATTATGTTCACCACCAGTTCTTATATCTCTGCAATGTTGTAGGACCCTCTCCTTCAACATTCTATTGGCTTTGCCAACATAAAATGAGTCACAATCCTGGCACTTCGCTAAATAAACCAGGTTCCTGGTTACAACAGTGATGTGAATAAAATAAAGAAAATTTTGCATGAGAACTGGAGGATTCTACAGGCAGATGATGATGGCATTAAGGAGGTAGTAGGTTCAGCCCCTGTCTTTGGGTTCAGGAATGCACCTAATCTCAAGAGACTGCTCTGTAAAGATATTATGGGATGAATTCCCTGGTAGTATGGTCTGGGAATGCAACAGATGGGAACATTTCTGTGTGGACACTGTAAAGGTTGCGTCTTTACAGACAGGTCCAATACATTTCAGCATCCTGTTACTGGATGTGTGTATTGTTTGAAAGGATTTGCCAATTGTATTACCAGGAACCTGGTTTATTTAGCGAAGGGCCAGGATTGTGACTCATTTTATGTTGGCAAAACCAATAGAATGTTGAAGGAGAGGGTCCTACAACATTGCAGAGATATAAGAACTGGTGGTGAGCACAATGCACTGGCACAGCATGTTAAGAAGAATTTGAGACATACTTTTAAGTTTATGGTCCTGCAGTTAAGTGCTCTAACCAGAAGTGGGGGTGATACTTCCCTCTAAACAGAACACGTCGAAGTAAACTGGACTGCAGATCTGCAGGCGGAGAGAGTGCCAGGGCTTAATAGTGTTTTACCACTGAAGCCTGTTCTTAGAGGGCGTAGACCTTGGAAGTCGAATTGATTGGTCCCTCTAGAGGGTGTGTGTTGTATTGCATTTTTATTGGTTGAATGTGGTTTTTAAAATAGGTTTGTGTTTTATTATGTTTTGTACTTGGATTTGAAAAAGAGTTGGATTACTCAAAAGCGCTTATCCTGGTTATTAAAGAATTTACTCATACTCTGCCGTGGTGGATCCTTTGGGTTTTATTGCTGCTATATTTCTTGTCTACCAATTTGGTCCTTCAGTTCTGCTACTGATGGTTTTGTTTGTTTGTAAACTCCAAAATAAGTATACTGGTGAATCCTCCCCATTCTGAATTACAAAGCCCCACTGGACCCAGACAGAGACCCTAAGAGAAAAATCCTGAGCCGTACCTACCTGGACTACATGAAAAGAGACATGGAAGAGCTCTCTGATCATGTAGCCCAGGCCAGTATGACCCTGACCTTGAGTAGCATCCTGCCCACACCAAGAATGATACCACGGTATAAAGGAAAAATTATCAATTTCAACAATTGGCTAAGCTTCTGGTGTCATTCAAAGGGGATCCAGTGTCTGTCAGCTTGGGATGACATGCTCGACAAGCCACACTACTTCATTACAGAATGCTTGCACCTGTCACCCTTAGGCTTTCGAATACTGGCCAAGGTTCTTGCCACCCCCATAGTGACTTTTTTAGACAAGGCTCAAAAGACAACCCCACTGCCGTAAATAGCACAAGTAACAAAAAACTGGGGGTAATGCTCAATGCCAGAAGTCTAAACCTCAAAATGCATGCACTCAAGGCACTCCTCAGTATGGAGAAAATTGATATATGTGCAGTAACAGAAACCTGGTTTAAGGCTCCAGAGAGCACCCCAGCACTACCAGGCTACAACTCATACCATACATTTTGGGCACAAAACCCGGACCGTAATAAAAAAGGTGGGGCATATCCATATTCATCAAGGATACCCACACCTCCAGGTTAGTGGCACAGCACGATGCTTCAGAGATCATCCACATGCAACTAACAATGGGCAAAACTGCAATTCAAATTGTAGCTTGCTACAGATCACCCACCATGTCCCAGGACCCCCATTCCGCATTTCTGGAAACACTGGGAAACATAAAGGTCCTACCAAACACCCTGATGTTGGGTGATTTCAATTACCCAAACATTAACTGGGAGAACTACTCAAGTACTAACTCTCTTGCCCAACATTTCCTAGAATTTATAAATTCAAATGCCCTGGATCAACTGGTCAACACCCCCATCAGAGGTGACAAAATATTGGACCTGGTCATCACCAACATGGGCGACCGGTGTTCCACACCGGAGGTCAACCCCTTGCTGGTTAGATCTGACCATAAACTAATCACTCTGGATATCCACATTCCGCCCGCACCCCCGGTCAAAGAAACCAACGTGAAAAACTTTTCAAAAGCAAACTTCACGTTACTTAAGACCGAGGTGGAAAGTTTTAAAGCCCCCATGCTAAAGGATATCACTGCCCAAGCTGCAAAATCCTTTACTAATGCACTCTAGGGCACCTGTAAGAATGTATGGATCATGCTATCCCAAGCAAAACCAAGACTCACTCTTCCAAGAAAAGGAAACCAATCTGGTGGACCCCTGCCATAAACAAGCTATACAATAGAAGGAGGACACTAGTACAGAAAAGAGTAAAATCCCAAGAAGGTAAGACATCCCTAATCAGTATCAGTAAGAAACTACGATCTCTCATAAATCGTCCAAGGCTAACTTCAAAAGAAAAATTGCCAAGGACTCCAAAGATAACCACAAGCATTCTTTAGCTATGTCAAGAATCTAAGTGGCAATTCTAAGATCTGCTTGGAGTTAGTGCAGAATGGCACAAAATACACTGAACCGACCAATATTGCCAACATCCTGGAAGACAGGTTCAGTGCAAACTTCACCCCCTTCTTACACACAAAAGGGCCCATAACCATACCAGAAGAATGTAGTGCCCCTGAAATCACAAACACTCAGGTGAAAACAGCCCTCTCCAAAGCCAAAAACACAGCATCAATGGGGCCGGACGGTGTCCCAGGCTGCGTCCTACACGAGCTCAAAGATGAACTAACCCTCACTTAAACACACTGCTCAAACCCTGCCTCTCAACAGGCTATGTGCCCATAGAGTGGCACACAGCAACAGTTATTCCGCTCCACAAAGGTGGCACCACAACAGACCCCAGGGAACTATCGCCCTATAAGCCTGACTAGCTTGGTCTGCAAGGCTATGGAGCACATCATCATGGATCTCATTAACACAGACATTGGGAACCTCCAAACACTGGACACTACCCTGTTCACCTTTAAGGGCAGATCATGCCTCCTAAACCTGGTGGACTTCTTTGAGACAGTTACCAAGGCTATAGACACAGCCTACCTAGACCTCGCAAAAGCCTTTGACACCATTCCCCATTCTGGTACTGTAGACAAGCTCACCAGCCTGAACATAAACCCTTAAGTCACAAGATGGGTTGCCAACTGGCTCACGGACAGAACCCACATGGTAAGAATTGCGGGAGCTAGGTCTGACTCTAAACTGGTTACAAGTGGCATTCCCCAGGGCTCAGTCCTAGTACCCCTCCTGTTTGGCATATACTTCTCAGAGGTACAGGCAAGCACAGGAGGTCTATGGCTGACCAAGTTCGCAGACGACTGAAAACTAGGGGCTATAATTGACTCTCCGGCTGACACAGACATCCTGCAAAAGGGTCTCACTGAGACAGATACCTAGTGTCAAAACCATGGCCTCAAGCTAATTGCCAAAAAGTGCATAGTCATCCCTTTTGGAAAAAACAAAGTACCCACAAACTACCACATAGGTGGTAGCCCCCTAAATACAGAAGATGTAATAAGGGATCTGGGGACCCAAGTAGATAGTAATCAATCCTTTGATAATCACATTGCCAAAGTGGTTAGAAAATCCTTCTATGTGGCCCACCTAATCACAAGAGGGTTTGCATCCAGATCAAAAGAGGTCATTGTGCCCCTCTGTGCATCACTCATCAGACCCATCATAGAGTACAATGCCCCATTTGGGATGCACCTTACAAGACACCTGCAACAGCTGGAAAGACCACAGAAGTACGTCACCAAGCAAATCACTGGCCTCAAACAGATGCCCTATGCAGCTCAACTGAAGAAACTCCAGCTGTACACGGTTGCATACCGCCTACTTAGAGGTGATCTATGCCTGACATACAAGGCCATGTCCAACCCAGAATTGATGGACATGCTCCACACCTAAAGAAAACCATATCCCCTCGATCCACACACTCTAGGGATCTAAACCTCACCACAACAATAAATAGGATGTGCTGGAGGGATAGATTCCTGTCTCAGAGACTTCCCATGCTCTGGAACAAGATTCCAATCTACATTAGGCAGAGCTCCTCGCTAACACTCTTCAAGAGAAACCTTGACGGATGGGATGGATGGGAAATAGAAAGTTTACCCCGGGGATCACTTCAATGGATCTGCTGGACAGAGGCACAGGGCATTAATCTAAGGGGGTGGCAAAAGCCAACACAATTCCGGCTAGGCTTATAAATGCCTTCGGGCAGATAGCCTAGTACCTGCCCATGAACCTATGATCCTATAATCCATAATCCTTAGTGTGACCACCAAGCTCCACAGAGAGAATCTAAGGAATTGATCTTTCAGAAAAGTCCAGTTAAGAGAGAGATACAATTATTCAATAGAGGTATAAGCAGTAATTACACCTCTTACTGCACCCCTCAAGGTAAATGCAAAGGGTGCACGTTTCACAAGCCCTCTACTGCTTGTCAAAGCAGAAGTCAGGTATGAGTTGAAATTCTTGGTAGCTGAAGGCAATGTCATGACAGAAAGGAAGGACTAATCTCAACAAAAGTGAAGGATGTCTGTCCTCTTTTTCCCTCACTTTTTACTGCTACACCAACACAGGCTGAAGGAGAGGAGTGGGGCTGTTGACTGAAGCATCCTCTTGATAGTCCCAATGGGCAGTTTTAACCCCTATCATCTTAAAATGAGATAGGCCACTTCTTTTTGTGCCACTGGATGGCCAGATGGAAGTGCTTGAACTTATTGCAACTGTTCAAATCAACCCCTTACCCCCAACAGTATAAGCAGTGTTAGTGTAGGTCTTGGCATATATTATGACAAGAACATTAGCATTTTGACAAGCTTACTTTTCTTAGGCAAAAAAACACAAGCCCTTTTCCAGGATGAACATAAGAACTGAAATTCAAACTGTGTAACTAGAAAAAAAGAACTGATAAGCCCAAAGCATGCTTTCCTGGAGTGGTACAAGAAAATGTCATGGCATACAGTGATAGAAGACTGTGCATCTTTGAGTTGGGAACATAAGGGCAAAATAGCCAAAATGAGTGGGAAGGAAAGGATATGACAACCACAGACCAAAAGCAAAGGAGCCCCAATATCAACTCCAACTACTTGAAGAAAGACCATGAAATGTCTCCTATCAATGTTCTTCCATACTCGTGGAAAAGCTATTTGGAAAGGTGTTGCCTAGTGACTCTCCCCTGCACTATTCACATTTGACAAAGAAAACAAACGTCTATGTCTTAAAGAATAGTAGATCTGACGGCAAGATTGTTCAGTGACAGATTCATTGACATTTCGTGAAGCAGTTCTCTGTTATAAATAAGGGAAGGTAGAAGAATGCTTAGGAATTCTTCTGATGGCTGTTCATAAAAGAACAGAGTGTTGTGTATATCGAAGCCTGAAATCTGCACATCCTTTGGTAAAGACAGTAAATACAAAGAGAATAAAAGCTGTTTTCAGCAAACATATTTTGTCAGAAGTAGTTGGTTCAAAACAATCTACAGCAAATTTCTATAAAAAGGAAATTCAGTTGTAGTGAACTACATCTTCCAAAAGTCTAATATGGAAAAAAGTCCAGAGAGAGATAATTCAGATGGTAAGCTAATGTTGCATATCACCTTTACACATCCAACTGGCGGGGACACAAGTGCATCCCACTTTAGAGAGATAACCAAGACATTAAAGAAAGGGCTAACCCATTTACTACGCATCCAGAACACGCATAAAATGAAATAATGTACATGCCTTCATATCAGATCAGATTTATACCTTATTAGACAAACTTCTACTATGTTGTTATCATGTGCCCACATGTTATAATGTTTTTGCTTGCCTTATATTGTATTTGTACTTTTCATCTGTACTAACTGTTTCTCTACTACTACATACTTGCTTTTCCCATGCTTAGCCTGAAAATGGTCCACCTGGATCAGTGTTCTATACAAGTCAACAAATGATACATAAATAAATATGAAATTCACAGCAAGGAATATGTTTTTTTGGGGGGGAGGGTTGTCTTTCATGAAGTCTCCAAATCCCTGAACAGTTCAGCATTCCAGAATTGTCAGTTGAATAGTTTTTAAAAACTTAACACCTAGAATTGTCAAGCAAGAAAACCGAAGAACTAAAGCATGGAATGGAAAAGAAAATCTTCATGATGATAGTCCCATTTCTTTCTCTCCTATTAATAAAAATAGAATTTAAAACGCAAATAACAGTTATGTAAACAACTCCTCACAGATATACAAAAGACTCTAGCCACACAATGAGATTTCAGACAATTTCTCACTCAAGAGATCCACATCAACATCATCTTCCCATTCATGGGGAGTTTTTGTCTAGAAGCTTATCCAAAATAGTTCCCTATGTGGTCAGCTTCCATGTATCAGCATAATACATACTAATATAACACAAATGTGAAATAAAACCAAGCACGTTTCTTCACCTCCCATGTTCTTTTAAAGACCTAGACAGCACATCTAGTTGAGAATTATCAAAGAATAAGATATAATGAAAGGTTACTGGCTCAAAAGAAGCAGCTGCCTGGATCATCCTCCTTCCTATGGCTAAATACTGGAAGCGCTTTGACAGAAAAAGGATGGAGGAAAGCTTATCTTCTCAGAAGGAAGATCTGATGTTACAATAGGTCCTTTATAGAAATAACAGATAATTTTTAATGTACCAACAGATCTGTGATGAGACCCCTCCTTGGTAGGTCAACAACCATTTATCAAACTTCGGATTCCAATTCAGCAGTTTTTCCCAAAAGCACTTTCATCCTAATCCTGTGCCTACTGTGGTAACACTCCAACTATAAGAATACATCAGATCTCAGAGTCTAGTACTTTTCCACAACTAAATACTGACTATGTTTCCTGCAAATAAAAAAGTAAGTCTTGACACTTGTCCTGTTTACAAACAATACACAATAAAGGCAACTTAAGCAAAGTGGATTGGTTCAAAGACACCAAATTTGAGTGGAAGAGATTTGATCCTAATATTGCCTCTGCTTGGGACTAGATAAGTAACATTCACAGTGGAAGTACAGCTTCCACCACCAGGATTTCTTTCACTATTGTGGATTCTGTTAGAAATCAGAAGCTATGGATACATACAATCTATACATTTTTCAGTTCCAGTGAAGAGGTTGCACAACATTATTGCATATTACTAGGGAAGAAGTCATAAATAAAGTTAACACTTCTTTTTTAGTAAGGAAAATATAAAACAGCAGCATACAGAGAAAAAAAAAATCACAGACTACTGTCAGTCCAGAAAGCATTTTCAATGTGTTACACATTTGTTCTTTGCAAAAGTAGAACGTTCCACAGAGATTACAGAAGATTATATTCAGCAAATTAAACTAATGGCCGTGGATTAGATGAACTGCATGATTTTCTAGTGAAAGGTAAATAACTCTGGGTATACAAAACGATACAACAAGGTGTACTATTAACAGGAACAGACCTGACCTAAAAGCCGTGGATGTATGCAGAGCTAGTAAATGGTTAGAAGACCTAAGAAAAAGAACGTGTGCCAAAACAGTAAAGAGGATGTGTTGTAAAAGTAATGGAGATGAAATAAAGAGCCCTATAAGTATGAGAACGCAAAGTGAAGGAAAATTATCAAAAACCTTTAATTCAATTTTGCAGATGTGGCCATAAATACGAGAGGAGGTACTCCCCACATTTTAATCAGTCCTACAGAAACTGTGCTAAATGGGGGTGTAAATGGAAAATGAAGTCTGTTCAGAAGAATTTGCATTTTGTTAAAAAGTAATATGAGAGTCAATTATATGAACTGTTTGAGAAGGCTTGATACACTGAAATCTGACAATCCTTCAGAAGCAGTGAAACAGTAATGCATGACATACACGGAAAGAAATATTAGGAATTTAAAAACAGAATGTGCAGTTTAAATTGGGTACAAGTACAGTGGATAATGTTCAGTCAAAAAATAGTCTGAAGCTAAAACTGTTTGTAAAGCAGCTAAACCAAGATTTTATTTAGTTCACAGGGAAGAATGCAAGGGTACCTGTTGAAATGCCATGGACTATAACTGTCATCCTCATAATAACAGAAATGACAGACTATAAATTAAGTTCAAGGATGTGTGAACTTAAGAGTACTCCCTTTAATCATTAATCAGAGGTAGGGCAGTGTCAGACTTAGTACATCTAAGCAGCAGCGGTGTGGGATGGATAGCATTGATGTCAGAGGCATGGGGAAAGCTCAGTCTGCAAAAGAATCACTTCAAATGTGTAAAAACGAGTTTATGAATTCACTCTTCCTTGTTTCAACTACAGTTTTCCTTGTTTCAACTATAGGTTCATAGGTTAGTGCTAGGTTACCTGCCCTTTCAGGTCATGTTAAACATAGCCAGTTACCCCATGTGAGAATCAAACCCTGCACCTTATGTCTGTAAGGTAAACACCTTAACCATTAGGCCAACCTCCCACCCTGTTTTTTTTTTTAAGTTTTGAGACTTGCAAGTCTCACACCTTTAATACTGAGTCAGACAGTAAGTTGTGTAGAAGTAGTAAACTTTTGTACAAGATAAGCTCAATGAAGATGAAGTTTCAGGAGGAACAGCAACCAGATATTTCATAATCAATCCAGCTGCAAGAAAAGATAAACCATTCTAACCAGGGATAGCTAAAATTTATCGAGACAGACTCCAGAAGCTGTGCCTCTACATGAAGCTGGAGTGCAGCAAGCCATGTCTCAAAAGCAAGAACAGAAGCATGGTGTAAATAACTCAGTTACATTCTCCAGATGTGGTAAGCCACTGAAGAAATCAGTTACATTCCCCAGATGCAGTAGGCCTCTGAAGAAACCAGAAAATTACATTCTCCAGATGTGGTAGGCCACTGAAGAAACCAGAAAATTATATTCTCCAGATGTGGTAGGCCACTGAAGAAACCAGACAGACAAATGAACTGTTGCACAGTTAAAATGATTCTAAAGACTGAAAAGTTGAATTTACTTAGATGTATTCAAGATTATGTGAAATGGTTTCACATTTGATACAAACAACCCATTACGTGCATACTTTAGTGTTACAATTAATTTACTTATCAATGCAATATAATGCATGCTCCTCATATGCATATATACGTATATATATATATATATATATATATATATATATATGTATATGTATATATATATATATATATATATATATACATATATATATATATACACACACACACACACACACACACACACACACACATATATATATATATATATATATATATACATATACATACACACCTTTTATTTGACAACATTTTTTAAAACAGGAGATGTTACATTGTTACATATGGGTGAGTAGCATTAAGGCTATTGAGCTAGGTTCAGTGATTTGCATGCCTTATGGTTCACAGAAGGCTATGCAAAGTGGCAGGAATACAGACTCATGGAGTTTTGACAACATTTCCTTTCTCTCTGCTATTTATTAAGCATCTTGGCATGACCCTCCCAACCCCCAATCATAGGAGTGTCTAAAAAAAATGAATTGGAAAGGAAGACAGGATGAATCTAATTTCAGACTCAAGGGTGAGAGCTCCTGATGTTAGATGTGTGATGATGGCAAAGTCTTAATACCTTTGTGCTGTAAAACCTTGGCACAGTGGGAATTTCAAGCCAAAATTATACTTAATAATGCTGCATTAAGGGTGGTACCGAATAAAGATAACTTGTAGAAAGACTCAGCTGAAATAAACATACTCAGTTTCTGGATGCAACATTCAGTTTATAAGGCTGCTGAAAATACAGACTTTCAACTAGCTAGCTGATACCATAATGTTTCCTGCGGTGTGTGGGTTTACACCATTACATCATAATTTTCACACAGTTCTGCAGCACAGAATAAAATGGAATAAGAAAGTCAAGATCACCATTCTTGGTATCTCACCCGTTTGTCTTTCCTCATGCAAACAACAAAAAGATGCGCACTGTTTGGCAGGTGACAGTTCTCTTCACATCCAGTACCAGCAGAAAGCCTCATTACCTGATGGAATACTTGGGACAGCACAGTAAAACATACATACGGTAATTTACATGGCAAGAACCTCGAGTAAATGCAAAAGAATAACTGATCCACAGGACAAGGTTCTTCATAATAACATAATAAATAACAATGATGAAATAAAGTGTTCATTCCCATGACATTGCAATCTCTCAGCAACAAACCAACAGTACAGTTGTGTACCTACCATACATGTAGATGTTCAAGTGTATTCACTGTTGCAGTCATTACTCTTGGGTTATCCTGCTGGCAGGCTACCCTCAGTCGGCCAGAATTCCAAAGTCTAGGTCCGGCGTCGGTTGCTGTCGCCTCTTCCCTGACGTCAGTGCGCCAGGGGTATAAAAGATGCAGCCGACGCCATTTTCTTCAGTTTTTCTTGCCCCAGATGTCAGGTGCCCCCAAATTAGTAGGCTGAAAAATATGCCAATAAAAATGCATGCACAAAAATAAAATTTCCTTCATCTACAAGCAAATACACCAAATAGGTTGTATAGGCTAGAGAAGTGCAGATAAGTCCCAGCAAAGAAAAGGGGGATGGTGGGTGGGTAACCTGGAGTGCAACAGTGAATACACTCGAACATCTACATTTCTGGTAGGTACACAACTGTACTATGTTCATCGTGTTTCACTGTTGCAGCCATTACTCTTGGGTTGAATCCCAAAGCTGAGGATGGGTGGCTGGGCTAAATAGGATTAGGAGAGGCTATGAGGCCCTGCAGAACTGCAGTGGCAAAGTCTGCTCTGGAATTAAGAGTAAAGAGGTAAGTGGTAGTGCTTTGTGAAGGTGTGCACTGAAGTCCAAGTTGCAGCCTCTAAGATATCTTTGGTTGGTACTCCTCTGAGGAAGGCTGCTGAAGTGGCTGCTGCTCTGGTGGAATGAGGCCTAATGCCCTTAGGCACTGATTTGCCATGTTGAAAATAGCAGAAACGGATGCAATGGCCTATCCATTTAGAAATAGTCTGTTTTGAGATAGCCTTTCCTTGTAATCCTGCAGCATATGAGACTAAAAGTTGCTCAGTCTTTCTGAAAGCTTTAGTTCTGTCCAAGTAGAAGCTTAACTGCCTGTGTATGTCCAAAGAATGCAGAATTTTCTCACCCTTGTTCTGTGGATTTGGATAAAAGGTAGGCAAGTGAATGGTTTGGTTGAGGGCCACACTGGACACCATCTTAGGCATAAATGTAGGGTTTGTCCTCAGAGAAACCCTGTCTGGATGAAAAATGATGAAATGTTCCACAGCCATGAGTGCTTGCAACTCCGAGACTTGCCTTGCAGAGGTTATTGCTAGGAGCAGAGCTGTTTTCCAGGATAAGAATTTTACATCTGCTGTTGATGCTGGCTCGAAAGGAGGCAGTGTGAGTTTTTCCAAAACATAATTGAGGTCCCAGGCCGGAACTGCTGCACTCCTTGGAGGCCTAATGTTTTTGGCCCCTCTGAGGTACTGCCTTATTAAAGGATGAGAAAAGACAGGTGGTTCCGTATTGTAATGGGCTGAAATGGCAGAGGCATGAATCTTAATTGATGAGAAAGAAAGGCCTTTGTTCAGCATCTCAGTTAGGTATTGTAAAATCTGAGGGATATTTGGTATACACGTGTCAGTGCCTTGTTCCTGGTTCCAAGCACAGATCTCTTCCATTTTTCTGCATAAGATTTTCTGGTACTGGGCCTTCTGGCCTCCAAGATAACATCCATAACAGCTTTTGAAAGAGGAGTGTTCTGAATGGCTACATTATCCGCCATGCTGCCAGATTTAAGATCCTGAGTTGGCTGTGCAGGATCTGATTGTTTTGTTGGGTCAGCAAGTGAGAAGTTTGAGTTCCATTCGTGGGGATCCATGAGATTTCTGCTTAGTTCATCTGCCAGAGTATTTGTTTTTCCTGGCAGGAATTGTGCTTGCAGGTGAACTTGAAAAGCCAATGCTGTGTCCCATAAGGTCATTGCTTGTCTGCAGAGGGGGTAGGAATGTGTACCTCCCTGCTTGTTTATGCACCACATGACTGTAGTGTTGTCTGTCTTTATCAGTAACTGTCCTGGATGAAGCAGGTCCTTGAAAGATGTCAGGGCATTTTGAACAGCTAGCATCTCTTTTTGACTGATGTGAAGATGCATCTGGTTTGCAGGCCATGTGCCCTGAATACATTTTCCTGCCATATGGGCCCCCCAAGCATAATCTGATGCATCCGTTGTCAGTGTCTGTCTGTTTGTGGGTAAACTGAATGGCAGACCCTTGTTGTGGTGACAGGTTTCTGCCCACCATCGAAACTCCTGTTGCAGGCAGGGAATGAGTGCAATTACTGTCTCCAGGCTGTGGCAATGCTGAGTCCAAACACTTTTAGATACCACTGTAGTTTCCTCATATGCAGTCTGGCATATGGAATTAGTAGAATGCAGGATGCCATGAAACCCAAGGCCTGCAGGATATTCCTTGCAGATAAGTGGGTTTTTGTTGCCCTTTTCTTGAAGTAAGTAGTTAGTTGCTTTTGTTTGTCTGGCGTGAGATAAGCCATCTGGCCAGTTGTATTTATGCTTGCACCCAGGAATATTATCTCTTGAGAGGGCACTAGTTTTGATTTCTTTTTGTTTACTGTGTACCCTAGGCCAATTAGTAATCTTTTTACAAATGCCAGATGCTTTAGAAGAATGTCTTTGTCCTCTGCTTGAATTAGGCAGTCGTCCAGGTATGGATATATTTGAATTCCTTTTTGCCTACAAAACGCAATTACTGGTGCCAGGCATTTTGTGAAGACCCTGGGCGCAGTAGATAAGTCAAAGGGCAGTGCAGAGAATTAGTAATGCATTGAGCCAGCTATGAATCTGAGGTATCTTCTGCAAGATTGTCTGATTGGGACATGCAGGTATGCCTCTTTTAGGTCCAAAGTTACGAGCCAAGCCTTCTTGCTCAGCATGAGCAGTAGCTGCTGTAGAGTCAACATCTTGAATTTTGGAACTTCCAGAAACGTATTTAGTATAGACAGGTCTAGTATTGGTCTCCAGGTTTTGTCCTTTCTGGGTACTAGGAAAAGTCTGGAGTAAAATCCTTGCCCCTGCTCTTTTTGTGGTACTTGCTGAATGGCCCTCATGTCCATGAGGGCTGTAATTTGGTTTTGTGCCTCTGCCCATTGATTGTGTGGTAGGTCTGGCATACCTTTTGACCTTGGTAGAGTGTGAAAATGGAACCTGTAGCCTTGGGACACTATGTTCAGGAATCCAGAAAACACTTCACTGCCAAATATCCAAATAAAACAAAGCTAAGTAATCACCAAGAACGTAGTATTTAATGAAGCTTTCGGGCTCACATCCCTTCATCAGCATACATAATCACATCTAAAAGTTCTTTATATAGAGGGTTATTTAAAAAACACATGATCAGAACCAGCCTATAAAAATATATCTAAACAATTACATCATTAGATAATTTAAAAGCATATAATCAACCATTTATATTTGAAATTTCGATAAAACTTTAAAAATGACAGAATTTTACTAAACATAACTATCATCTAAAAAGCAGTATAATAGCATACATACACATATATTTAGCATATATTAATCTTATTTTATTTTATTTCTAACTGCTTTCTGACTAAAACAGGCTTTATACTGACTGCACTGTTAAGACCTGGATTCGAATCTGCCTGTAGTCTAATTATCCAGTCTAATTCTTTTAACTCTATAGCATTATTTATGTCCCCACCTCTTATAGATTGCTCAACTATATCTACCACTCTAAATTTAAAATTATGAGTCTCAAATTCCATGATATGTTTATATAGGGCATTTGTTTGTACTTTCCTATTCATTTCAGATCTATGTTCTATAATACGGTCCTTAAGCCGTCTAGTAGTTTTCCCTATATAAAATGTATAGCAATGCGTACAGGTAGCGAGGTAGACTAATCTACTCGTATTACATGTTGCTGCTATGTGAAACTTATATTCCTTATTTGTAACAGGGTGTCTGAATATTTGGTCAGATTCAAATATATCTTTGCAGCAAGTACAGTTTTGGCATTTATAAGTGCCTAGCCTACCTTGTTCTGGCTTATGTTTCCTTAAAATCTTTGTAACATAATATACTTTTTATAGATTGATGGTTTCTATCATAAAACTAGGTTTAGGGCCTACCAGCTTTTCTATTTCTGGCATAGCCATCAATATTGGCCAGTTTCTTAGGATAATCTTAATAGTTTGATATGTATACCCATTGTATGTCATAACATATCTACTTTTTTGCTGTTGCCCTATCCTTTGTACTGTATAGGAGTCCTCAATTTGTGTTAAAGAGACATTAAATACTGGTTTAAACATATTATGTCTACCTAAATTCACTTCTTCCATAATACTATTTACTATAATCTCAGTGTAACCATTGGTTACAAATTCATCCTTCATTTTAGCTATTTCAGCTTCATATTGTTTGTTATCAGTTGTTAATTTACTCACCCTAATCATTTGTGATTTAACAATTCCCTTAAATATATATGGGGGATGCATACTTGCTTTTTTCAAATATCTTACTGTATGAACTTCTTTCTTATGGATCATTGTTTCCAATTTTTCATTTCTTTTATACAATTTAACATCCAGAAACACTATACTCTGCCTAGAATAATCCATTTTAAACTTTAAAAAGTTAGTTGTATTATTTAAGTAGGATAAATATAGCAATAAATTCTCTTCAGTACCTTCCCATACAAAAAAGCAGTCATCCACAAATCTAACATAACTTTTTACATATACATTATGTGCATTATTATTACTTAGTACATATTTTTTCTCCCAGTAATATAGCACAAGATTTGCAAATGTATTCGCCACTGAGGTTCCCATGGCTACTCCTGTAAGCTGTTTATAAGGAATGCCATCAAAAATAAATACATTCTTAGTCAAAACTAGGTCTAATAGTAAACATAATTTTTCTACTTCACATGGTTGCTTAGTGGAGTCCATTAATAATAGTCTCCTTATGGCTTCAACACCGTAGTCAATGGGAATGACTGTAAATAGTGATTCCACATCAAGTGTCACCAGAATATATTCATTTGTTGCCATGCCATACCATGTATTTAATTTACTCAAAAAATCAGTTGTGTCCTTTATAATACTATTACACCTAGGTAATAATTTCGCCAATTCTTTTTGTAAATATTTAGAGATGGGTTCAGTTACCCACCCTCTACCTGAAACAATAGGTCTCAGTGGAGGGTCTTGTAATGATTTGTGGATTTTCGGGATTTCATAAATCTGTGGGATTCTGGGGCATGGAACAGAAAAATAATTAAATAAATCTAATGTGATTTCATTATTTAACTGCATGTCATATATAACCATATTTACTTGCATTATTTGATTCTTTACTTCTACAAAGGTTATTTGTTTAAATGTGTTGACATCAGCAAGAAAATTTTTAAATTTTGTATTATAAAAACTTCTGTCCATAAGCACAGTGGCCCCACCCTTATCTGCTTGCTTTATAATTAATTCTTTATCATTCCTTAATTCCAGAAGAGCTTGATATTCCTCATATGTTAAATTATATTTTCTTATTTTATCACATTTCTTTGTATATAAGGACCTTAATTCAATTTCAACTATATTAGTAAAAGCCAATAGCACTGGTGACAACTGAGGAATAAAAGTACTAGACTTTTTATAAAACATTTCAGTGGGATTCATATTTGTAAATAATAGCTTCAACATTATACTTCTAGTAAATAATCTAAGGTCAATAATTGCATTAGCTATATTGTCCATAGCAAAGGGTATGGATTTCAATCCTTTGCTCAGCAGTTTGTAATGATCTTCAGATAAACGACATTGTGTTAGGTTTAAAGTACCTTCATTGATGGTAGGAGCAGCTACATTTATCTGCGGGGTAATTTGTTGACTTGCCGTGGGCTGTCGTTCTTTCTTTTTCCCCCTTGCACAGCTTGCTGCTGTGGTGTTGCTACATTTAGGTTCTTTTCTTGCTGTGCTTTCCGAATTATTACCTTTTCCGGTTGTTTTAACCGAAACGGAAAAAAAGCAGAAATCTCCACCTGTTTCTTATTTTTGAAATCAACTTTTTGTTTTGTTGGAGTGCAGGTGCTCGATGTATTGGCTGTATTCAAGCTGTTACCTCCTGTAACTAACTCCATTAGGACTCCATCACCATTCGGTCCTCCTTCATCGCAACGTTGTGACGTCATTGGAATTGCGTCGTGCGCATTAACTTGCTGGCTAGTTTGTGTTACCGGTGTTGCTTGCTGAACGACACTATGTTCAGGACCCATTTGTCTTGGGTAACCATTTGCCAATTTGATGAAAAATGTGCTAGTTTTCCCCCTAAGGGGGCTGCCAAAAGAAAAGTGCTTGGATCTGGTAGAGGAAAGTCATTGGGACTGTTTCCTGTAAGGTTGTGATTTGTCTTCTCCGCTTTTAGAGGTAGCAGCACCCCATTGTTTAGGCCTGTATGAGCCTTGGGGCTGAGATCTGCCTCTGGGACGCCTGTATCTACCTCTTTGTGGTCTGTCTGACACTGGAAAGGACCAATTTTTAGAAGGCCAATTCCTGCTAAACTTGGGTGGCTGTACCTGTAAGAAATCCTTGACTGTCTGCAAGGATTTTGCTTTATCCTCCATTTTTTTCAACACCTCTTCTGCTTTAGTACCAAACAAAGCATCATGCTGTAATGGTGCATCTAATAATTTTGCTTTAACATGATCAGGCAGATTCTGTTCCTTTAATCAAGCATGCCTTCTAATAACAGAACCTGTAACAGCGGCCCTGCAAGAAGCCTCCAGTGAATCACAACCACATTGCAAAGTATGCTTTCCCTCTTGTTCAGCTGCATGCAATAACTCCTGCAATTCCTTGTTCTCTGAACATTCAGTATTTGTCAACAATTTCTGTTTAAGCAGTGACATTAAATATTGCTGATATTTAAGCATATGAAACTGACAATTTAAAGCCCTTACAGCCAGGGTAGCAGAAGTACAGACTTTTTTCCCCTATCTGTCTAGAGCCCTAGAATCCCTATCAGAGGGGACAGGGTTTTTTGCAGTGGAGCTTTAACCCCTTTGGGACCCTGAGATATAGTTTCTGGATCAGCAGCGGGGTTTTTATATAGGAATTTATGAGAATCCAGGACCCTGTAGTATCTGTCTGGCTTAGCAGGTGCAGGGGGTAAAGAGTCAGGAGACAGGCCGGACTCTGAAAATACATCTACAATGTCTAGAACAGGTGGAATAGCAAGGGGTCTGTGCTGGGGAAGTAGCAGAAAGTCTCTGAGCCTTTTCTTAGATTCAGAATAATCTTGGCTCTCCCAGTGGAAATGCTCCCTCATGGTATGCAGGGTTTCCCCAAAAGAATAATCCTCAGGAGGAGAGGCTGAAGGAATGGATTCTTCAGCATCAGAATCCTCATAGGGAAGCATGGAGTAATCCTGTTCAGAAGAGGAATCAGAGGAAATAGAAACTTGATCAGAAGAATCATACTCTGTCTCTTGCCTAGGCCTCTTATCAGGAGAGGGATGGGAGCCCCTGATCAAAGTAATTAGGTCTTCGGCCATTTTGAGCATCTGTTTTTTAGGCATGGAAGTCTGAGTAGGAGAATGCTGTACTTATTTCTTTGTCCTTAGAGAGCTGCTTTAGTCTTTGTCTTTGAAGCTGAAGATGGCTTAATATATAGTTGTGTAGGTCTGAAGACACCCTCAGAAGCTGATGCCTGCTCAGCGGCTCCAGACCCATCTGAGGGAATGATTTCCGAGTGTCAAATACCTTGAGTATCCAAAGGCCCAGTCGGCTCCACGTGGGAGTCGGAAGCAGCCTGTGGCTCTGAGGTAGCGGGCGCCAGGGGCTGCGAAAGCGCCTCACTGAGAACCGGGGAACCGGCGACTGGCCTAGCAGAGGCTTTGTCGTCAGTTTTGGACCTCGGATGCCTATCCTTTTCCTTGTCCTTGCGTTTTTTGTAAACTCCGGTAGTTGGCTGGTCCGATGGCATTATATAATTAAATCTTTGGCCAAAGTAATGAAATGCAAAATTGAACTGACGCTTGATAGTGCGTTGGTTAAATCTAGCACAAAACTGACAGCTAGCAACGTTGTGATCAGGGCCTAGGCAAGGAATACAGTAAGAGTGAAAATCCTTATGAGGTATTTGCTTTCCACAAGAAATACAATTGTTAACTTTTTCTGACATTGGTCTGGAGCAAGAAAAAAGTTTCCCAAACGGGGTACTTAGCTTTAATGAAGACTTTGGTTCTGAAATTCGGATTTGAAAATCTCAGTAGTCGGCCGACCGGCACTTGCAAACTGCTTTTGCTTCGGGCACCACGCGGCAAGAAAGACTGAAGAAAATGGTGTTGGCTGCATCTTTTTATACCCCTGGTGCACTGATGTCAGGGAAGAGGCGATAGCAATCGACGTCGGACCTAGACTTTGGAATTCTGGCCGACTGAGGGTAGCCTGCCAGCAGGATAACCTAAGAGTAATGACTGCAACAGTGAAACATGATGAACATCAATGAATTACTTAGTTTGACATGCAAGGCGGGGGGGGGGGGTCAATTCCAAACACAGAGGACAACTACACGATAGGTTAATCAACTATCATACCAGCTGGCCCTGTTAATGTGGTGATGGAGGTTTAGATCTTTTGCGCAGGAATTAATTGTTTTGTTGCTTCTCTAGAGATGTAAGACGTCAATTCTAGCACAGAAAGACTGACATGTGATATGGAATTTGGTTCACCAAGAAAGGCTTTGGAAATCATGAAGTGCACAAAAAAAGGCCTTTCTGCTTACAGTCCATGTAAGACCTCATACATTATGCATGCATCACAGTAAATACAGCAGAAAATGAAACAATAAAACACACTAAAATGACAAACCTGCCAAATGCGAGACAGACCATGCTCCAACTTCTTTTTCACATAACCACGATCAAAGTTGGACTCATCTGTGTTCACCACAACTGCGCCATCTAAAAGTAAAAAAATGCACAAGGTTACAATATTCAAATGTACCTAGAACATACAGAAACAAACTGCAACACAACTTACAATTAAAGTGCTTCCAAAGATTTTTTTTGTTGAAAATATTTGCATTTGCACCTCAGACTACAGAAATGTACATCCACTTTCAAAAACCTCCTCAAATCATACATTTTCACCAAATATTTATGTAACTGCAATTGACCTCCCTGAAGTCCCACCCTACTGTAGGATGCTTTTCCTGATTGATGCTTTAGACAAATTACAAATACTGTGTTCCGCTTACTCTCACTGTACATACTGTTTATATGCTTATACTGTACTACGACTCAGTAATGTAAATATATATACTCTACCTACACTTGTCTATAAAGTGCTATGATCACATGTTTGTACTTCAACTCTGTACTAATAACTTGCTAACCTTTTTACATGCGTTTCCTAAAATTGTTAAAATTTAACCTTTGCCACCTTGACTGTTACCATAAATTGCTCATTACTCTGTAAATCTTTGGCGCTTTTGTCCCCAGGAGTCTGCTGAAAATGGCCACTAGCTGTCCACTTGGACTACCCTGGTAAACAAATGTTAAATAAATAAATAAATAAAATAAAAAAAGTTAGCATGAAAGTACAATTTACAGAGCCAGATGCCGTCTTTTTGAAATGTTAACAGTACATTTTGAAAGTGCTTCTGATGCCCTATGTCTTGGTAAAACCCTTAGATCAATATAAGAGGGCTGATGGCTGTTCTGAGGATTCGGATGGAAAATACTAACAGGCTGTTTTTGCCTACCTTGGCTTGGTCATCTGGACTCAGTTACTTTCCCTGATTTGGGTGCGCAACCCAGATCTTCTTTAGGAGATTCCTGTTCTGCTAGCTTTTCAGAAAAATGTATTTAAATTATGTGCAGGATTTTTAAGAATATATATTTTTACAATATTTATGCTTTAGTCTGCTTGTAATTTTTTTTGAGTCTTTTTCACAATGCTTACATCCTTGAGCAATTCTAATAGATAACAGACAGGCAGACAGATATTCAGGCAGAAAGATAGATACCTAAAGAGTATGCAACCGGCTTGTGTGCAGGACTCTTTCAACATCTGAGTAAGAAAATTCAACAGGTCCAGAGATGATAAGAACTAGGGTAAAGTGCAGATGATTCCAGCTACACCTCAGAAACCAGACAATAAAAAGGAAGAGAGATGCAGAGGCCTAAACTGGCTATTGGAATGAAGAACTGTTTCTGTTTAGATGGACCAAGTTGTGCAGCCATAACTACATGACTATAAGAACTTTAAAGGTTATATGGGACCAATCTGGCAGTCACTGCAGACTCTTAGGAACCAGAGTAATGTGTAAGTAATTATGAGGACGCATGCAGTAAAATTTTTCCACAGTTCTACAAAGACTATAGTATTTCTCTTTTTTGCTTACATTTTCTCCCCTGCTTCTTGTGCAGTGAGGCTTCTAATTTTTGCAAACTCTACTAAAACCCCCAGGCATGTCCATAACAGAACAAGAGGCGCAAGTACATTGGGTACTACTAGGGCTTAGCCACCCATTTCAACAAGTGACAGCATTGTGTTTTAACAGACTCAACACTGTAACGTATTTTTAAAGCACTTGTTTTTTCCTGTCAGTTTAAAAGTTCCATTAACATATTTTCTGTGGAGAAATTGTGCTTATTTTTCCGTGGCGGGACTGGCATAGTGTTTTAAAGTGCTTTTTGCTGTGTTTATTCTGTCAAAGAAAGTAATTTTGTGGACCGGTAGTTATACTGGCATTTGCTGCTTTCCTTTCCAGGAAAAAGGCACCATGTTCAGCTTGACCATGGAAAGACTACAGCCCAATGGTCGGCCTTCTCCAGGCCGCAGAAAGAAAAAGTTAAGCAAACAGGCTTTGCCACCACAAGATAGCAATTTGCCTCAGCTGCAGGTGGGCGACTCTGCTGTGGCCATTGTTTGTACTTCAGACCACTAATCATTTATCCCTGATCCCTCTGGTGTAGCACTTACAGCCACTATGGACTGGTGGTTAGCCATGTCTTCTGCAGCTGATGGATTTCCCTTAGTGGATGAGACACTCTTATCAGTCAAGCCTCTGAAAATTAGAACGGTAAACTTCAGCCTCAAGTCAATAGCCCAATACCACTCTCACAAAGCACTCATAAAATCACTTAGTACAGGGAGTCACAGAGCTGCAGACCGTAAACCATTTACTTTGACTACACAGACAAACAAAAATGACTTGGTAACCGGTATCTTTACTGTTAGGCACAGGGACCCTACTCACCAGCCTGAATAAGCCAGGCTGGTAAGAATAGTATAGCAGTCAGTTGCGCATCTATTGCCGGAATCCATGTAACATGTGCTCTAATGCCACTCAAACTAGGAAATATGACAACACCCTGGTAGTGGTCCATGTGGAAGTGAATAGTAATTGCAAATTCCATTGCTAGGTAAACAAATTTTGCCCTCGTCAGGCCAGACAAGATTAGAGTCACAGTCATTTCTCTTTCTGGTACCAGGATCTATGTTGTTACTAGGGCTCTTAAATCCCCTCAAACTGGACAAATATGACAATGATGCGTTAGTGGCCCAAGTGAGCATGAATGATTTGAAACACTCAACCTAAAAGGGATATGCACAGAGACATGACAGAAATTGATTTGCACATGCCCAAAACAGGCAAGACTCATCCTTCCTGGAGTTCTACCACCACAAGGAATTTATTTAATTATTTATTACTTCTTTTGTTTACTGGGAAAGTCCGGTTTGGGCAGGACGCCCATTTTCAGTGGAAGATCCGGTAGAAAAGCTCCAAAATATACATGAAGCATGTAATACGTAGTGTACAGATTAAATGTAAAAAAATATTTTTAACAGACTTGTACATGACTAATAGCTGTACAGTCTGTTTGTGTCTTTCGGCTTTTCCCAGTTAGGGGTCGCCACAGCGGAACTCCGGTCCGCTAATGATTGGCAGTAGAGTTTTACGTGCTGGCTTGCCGGGCCTAACGCACAACCTTCAACGAAGGAACGCTGGTTCACGCATGTCGCCACACAGAAGATGCTCTAACTGAGAATCGAACGGGCAACGTTTAACTGTGAGGCGACAACGCTACCGCAGCACCACCACCACAGTGACTAATAGCTGTACAGTAAATTATAAAATTAAAGTAGAGACGTATTTACAAATGGTAGACATGATCATTGTTCAAAATAAACAGTCTGCACGAAGACCTAAGGATATACAGATGTAATTCAGATAGCTGAGAATAAGAGTGGGAATATATATATATATATATATATATATATATATATATATATATATATATATATTAATATAATATATATATATATATATATATATATTAAGAGAATGTGGTTGGTAAAGATAAAAGGCATATAAAAGGCAGCATAACATATGCTTTTTATGTACAACAAGCATGCAATTAATATAGATAGCTGAATGGGTGCAGTGGATGTGTGAAAGGAGAAAGGGAGGAAAGTGTAATGAGCATCTGGTCAGTTTCTGGTGTGACTTTGTCACACTGAGAAGGAGGACCAGAGTAAGAAATGCTTACACTGGACACATCAAGGTGATGAATAGAGTGATTCAGAACTGGCTGAATATGTTTGACTGAAGTAGCAGGATAGATTGAAGAAAGACAGGCATGGGAGGGGGGAAGGAAATGGTGCCCAGAATCAAAGAAAAGATAACTGCTTTACTAACTGGCTAAGCAACTGTTATCATTCTAGTGGAAGGTCCAATAGGTTTCTGCCTGTGCCAAGATGACTGACAGGCCTGCTTCCTTTGCAAAGGATGGCCTACATCTTTTCTGTTGTGTTTTCCGTACACCAATCTAAGCCTTTACTTTCACCACAGTGCCTTTTACTTAACAGAATTCCATCTTCTGGACATCCAACATAGCAAAAAGTACCTCATTAGATCCCAATTTTGAGAGCACCAAGGCTAATCTACTCAATGTCAGAAGTCTAAATAATAAGGCTCTCCTGCAACTTGAACGCAACCATATTTGTGTAGTATCAAGAGACGGAGATGCAGTTTCAGTGTGCAAAGAAAGCACTTCTTCTATAGCAGTGTTCAGTGGCCTATCATACTGTCAGACACACAGGTAGCTGTGAGGGGCTATGAGCCTATTATTAACGGACAGATTCCCTGTGACCTTCAATCAGAATCTCCTGATGTCCAAATCACTCTACACAAGTTAAATTACCACTTTACAGCTTAACACAGATGACTTTTCATGCCCACTGTTGACTGACCAACAAGCTGATTAAAGCTCTCCCAGTGTGAAAATAGAACGTGAACAATAACCAATAAAAGCTTATCAATTGTGGTAAAATTCATTTACTGGCTAGTGATTACACTGCTGGCATTCCAGCAAAAAAGAAATTTACTGAAAGAGAAAATCAATCAGAAAAGGAGAAAAAAATCTCGCTGGGAAGAATCTTGCAGCTGGTTCAGCAAAAAGCAACACAAGTTTCAGCTTTGATACAGACAATGGCTTCTAGCAATTTAGAGGAAAAATAGATCAAATCCACTCCAAAGTGTTTAAAAAAAGTGAAACACTGAAGGAATATATACATTCAATTAACAAAAGGCTGGAAAAATAGAAGTAATAATAAACTATGTATTCAGATGGGGTCTATATCATATGAGCGAATCGCACAAATTGCGAACGCTCATAATATTGAATGTACCAGACCTCAAGGTGCTTTTTCTGAGATTGCGGTACAGTGAAGAATGGGATATTTGCCCTTTCCTCACTGTAGTGCGTTCTTGGAGTTGGAATATATATTTAGCAGGGGGGAGAGGTACAGCCCCCCGCAACAGGAAGTTCGAGGTCTGGTATGTTTGATATTATGAGCATTCGCAATTTGTGCGATTCGCTCATACGATACAGACCTTCAGACAAACTGATAAGACTAAAAGCACCCTTAAGAGTTGACCTGGTAGTTAGGTACCTCTAACATATGTAAGTAGCCATCTGGTATTCAACCAACATGTAGTGAAGACAGTAAGAAAATGATTCTTTTTATCCCAACTCATAAGCAAGGAGATGGCATCCAGGTCCAAGGAAGTTATAGTATCAACCTATTCAGCCCTTATCAGATCCAGTATCGAGTACAATGGCCCCTTTGGCATGTACCTAACCAGGCACTTCCAACTGCTGGAACACCCTCAAAGGTTCCTCACCAGGAGAACAGATCACCTTAAGGCCCTATCTCTGTACTCAGTCTCCTACTGGTTATTGAAAGGTGTTCTATGTGTGGCATATAAGGCATTCTCAGATCCGCCTCTGGTGGATCTCTTGCACAACTGCAAAACAAACAGTACCAGAAACACTAGATCCAAGGACCTGAACTTTGCCTGTGATATAAACAGAACATTCTGTAGAAACCAACATGTGTCTCAAAGGATCCCTGCTGGCTAGAAGAATAATGGTTACCTTGGATTTGAACCAGGGACTGGTGTTGGGGGATAAAGATGATCAAGAAGAACACCAGCAATATTATGAAATTAGTGAATAACTGGGAGCCTATAAAGCATCAATCTCACTGGATATAGAAATAGACATATGATGTGGTTTTCAAAAAAAATGTAGCTGAAAAAGACTGTAATTTTGTTAAATATGTTAAACTGGTGGGTGAACTTTAAAGGATATACCCTATATCATGTCACTACTGTTCATAAGGACACAAAAGGAATGAAGAAGCAACTAGAAATAAAATAGCTTTTGTTCTTAATGTTTTTATGAGCATTTCAGGATATAAATTGCATGTTATATTGTAAAGCAGTTTGTATGATATGCAGTCAGAGGTATTTTAAATGTGAGGTTGGCAATCTTATCAATAACTGATGTATATGTTTGAGATATTAAAGCAAGAAGCAATTTTTCTTAAGTAATAACATACAGGATTTACATTTAACAATGTAAAAAAAGATGCACACAAGCAACTTTAAGTTAATACTATGTTATCATAGAAAAAATGGATAAATGGTGCAATAGTAAACCAATAAACAAAGAAGCACCACCACGAACCAAGTTGGATACCCTCGCTCCGTTTAATGGACGAATAACACACATAAACGCAAAGCACATATAAGTAACGTTTTCGTCATCAACTTCTTCAGATGATTAAAACATCCCACACATCCCCTTTATATATAACTTCATTCATTCAATAATCCAATGGGAAAAAAGATGTCATTAACTAAAAACAAATGAACATCACTCACTTCTAAAAGTAGAAATAAAACACAAAATTCCATAAATACGCTTGTGTTCAAACATAAATAACACATTCCTTTAAATACTCTGTCATTTACATACTAATAAATACAGAAATTAGTTGCCTAAAACCATTTAAAAACCATTTAAAAACTAAATTAAACTAGTAGTGCTAGCTTAATAAAAACTGTATGTTCTTTAGCTCCCTCATGTGGCTAAAAACATATTGATGAAAAAAACAAACAAAATTGCCCATTACTTCTGATTAAATACTGTAGATTATAAATTCCTGCCATTTTTTTACACTAAGCAGTGTAAAATTAGTTTCAAAATTATTGGTAAAAACATTAAATAAAGGCATTTACAGTTTGGCAGATCTTAATTTCAATACTGGCGCTAGTGAAATCATATCGTTAAGACCAGGAGGTCTATTAGCTTCTAATATTAGCTGCCAGTATAATTCCCTGTATTCGACCAATGTCTCCCACATACCACCCCTGGGATCCATTGGAACTACTTCAAGTACAAAAAACTGAAATCCAGATGTTTTACATGTCGTACTGTGTTTGTATAATGCATTATTTTCACATTTGTTCCTGATGTCATATAAGTGTTCGTAAATTCTTTGTTTTAATTTTCTCTCACATTTGCCCACATAAAAGGATTGACATTCCTTACAGGTAGCCAAATATATAATCCCTTTTGTATTGCAATTGACATAGGTGTTTAACAGTACATTCCTTTTTCTAGCTTCCAGATAATAGGAATCCCCAATCTTGAAGTGGGTACAGTATTTACACCTACCACATTTGTACAGCCCTTTCTTTTCTCTAGTAGACGTTTCTTGTTTAATTTTATTGGAACCCCTTTCTAGGAAATTTTTTATAGTATTCCCCCTACGATAAATATATGTTAAAGGTTCATCAAAGGTGTGTTTTAAATCTGATACTTTAGAAAAGTTACTCCATTCCCTATCCATTACCCTCCTCACCACACCTGACTGACCATCGTAGGTAATGACAAACCCCGAGTTATACTCCTTACCCAAACCAATATTCAGTTCTTCATCTTTTCCTTTCTGAGGAGATGTTTTCCCCAAGATTGGGGCAAACTTGCCCTTCCTTTCTTCTGATACCTCTTTCAGTGTTTTGTCAAATAATCACTGGAGTACCCTCTGTAAAATAACTCTTTCAATTTAATTACTTCACTTGTAAAAGTTTGATCGTCAGAGGTCATTCTACACATTCTAACAAGTTGCCCTTTCATTACCCCTTTCTTCTGATGTAGTGGGTGGGAACTAGTAAAGTGCAAGTAAGAATTTGAGAAGGTTTCCTTCCTATGGATTCTGGATACAAAATTTCCATTATTTTTCTTGATGTTAACATCTAAATAAATAAGCTCTTGTTTATCAAATTTGTGAGTAAAATCAAAAAATTCAGTTGTACCCCTAAGGTATTCAACAAATTCGTCAAATTTATTTTGATTACCTATCCATAAAAAACATAGGTCATCTAAAAATCTTCCATATAGTGTCCAAAAACTTTTATAAGGGGACTTTAACAAGTATTTATTTTCCCAATATGCCATGACAATATTAGCATAAGTGGGGGCACAGTGTGCCCCCATGGCCACTCCTTTTTCTTGTTTAAAGTATTCCCCTTGAAAGAAAAGAAAATTATTTTTTAGTACCATTTCCATCAGTACAAAAGTTGTCCTAAACTCACTTTGAGTAATGTCTTTGCATCCAATCAACATCTCCTCAAACCACTCCATACCAACATCATGTGGTATACTAGTGAATAAATCCACTACATCCAAGGTCCCAAAAGCCATTTCCTCATCAAACAAGTTAGGTTGTAGTTTCCTCAAGAAGTCCCAAGAGTCTTTTAAAATATTTATATTATTCAAAACCAAACCTTTCACCTTCACATCAACAAACTTTGCTAAAGGTGCTGTTACTGACCCATTTGCTGAAACTATAGCTCGTAAGGGAGGGTCATTAGTGTCTTTATGCACTTTAGGGATCCCAAAGATGGAAGGAACCTTAGGCTTTTCAACAAGCAAATATTTATAAGTTTTAATGTCAATTAGTCCTTCAATCAATAAATCATTTAAGGCAACCTGAATTTTCCTATAGGCTATGTTGATTTCATTTAAGGAAATTCTAGAATATTTGTTTGTGCCATTCAATATTTCCATCATTTTACCTTCATATAGAATATGATCCATAAGTACAACACCCCCACCTTTGTCTGGTTTCATTACTCTTAAATTCCCATTTTTACTTAAGTCTCTAAGGACTAGATTTTCCTGCGTTGTTAAATTAGGGTGCACAAAATTGTGTTTCAAACCAGGCCTTAATTCTTTATGAGCATTTCAGGATATAAATTGCATGTTATATTGTAAAGCAGTTTGTATGATATGCGGTCAGAGGTATTTTAAATGTGAAGTTGGCAATCTTATCAATAACTGATGTATATGTTTGAGATATTAAAGCAAGAAGCAATTTTTCTTAAGTAATAACATACAGGATTTACATTTAACAATGTAAAAAAAGATGCACACAAGCAACTTTAAGTTAATACTATGTTATCATCTTGGGCTGCTTCGATGGAGGAATTAAGATAATACATTTTCCTGTTTTTACAGATAAATGGAATTTGTGAGAACAATATACACAGAATAATGTTCAAAGAAGGAGTGAGGTTTAGGTGAAGGAAGGACTTGAGCAATTTATATAATGCTAGAGTGAGTAACTGTTAAAAAGAAAGAAAACAAATATGTAATGTGATATACAATAAACTCTCACTTAGCCGGCAGACATGGGGCTTGGTAGATGCCAGATAACTGTAGTTTCTGGATGCTTGAGTGTTACTATTAAAAATAGGCCTGGCTAATACTGTACCCTATACCACTTGTATGGTTTGACTTATTTTCAGGTTGGGGAGAGAGGGAATTTATTCTTATCTCCTTTTTAAAACTAAAAATGTAAGGTATGTTTCTGCAGGGGGAAAACAAAGTGCAACACATGAAAATCGTATGTATTTGTTCAATATTTTTTTGCTGGTTGCTTGAGTCCCGGTTAACTTGATTGTTTACTGTGCAACACACAAATGGCAAATGTTAATGTAGTTTGTTTTCTTTTCTATAAATGTATGTCTGCTTATGTCTTATGTGACAATATAATACAAGTGTTTAAAAAACATGTGGTGCTATATCAAAAGAACAGAAGAAATAGAAGACTCTCCCAAGGGATACTTATCTGCAAAAACAGAGAAAGAAGCAGCAACAGACAATGGAGAGCTCTAAGGAGATGGGAAGGACGACACACTGGATGTTTTAGACAACACAAGAGTGAACTGATTGACATGTATGGAGCTAACCAAGCTGGACAGAAGCATTTTGATAGATGACAGAGTTGAAGAGGAGGAAGGCATGAACACAGAAAGAATGAAAGTTACTGCAGAAAAAGATAGGCAATAAATAAGCGGAAGGAATGGACACTGAAAAGAAAGAATGGACACTGAAAAGAAGGCACAACAAACTAATGGGCACAGTATTTTTTCATATAAGGGGTGGCGTAAGCCACAAAAATTTGGGCTAGGCTTATAAATGCCTTGGGGCAGATAGCCTAGTATAAACCTATGAACCTATAAGTTTGTTCTCATTTGACAAATGTGAAATGGGTCCCTTTTTCCCTTCTTTTTGGGTCTAAAAAAATGGAGTAAAAACTAATTTTAATTTTGCCTTTGGAATCAGGTCTACTTCTTTATTGCCATAAGGCCTTGAAGCACTCGTATGGCTAAGCACAAAGTACAGTTTTGTACCTACCATAAATGTAGATGTTCGAGTGCTAATACAGCTGCAGTAATCACAGATGGGTTTTCTGCCGTCAGGCGGGTCCTCGGTCGGCCAAATTCCAAAGTCTAGGTCCGGCGTCGGTTGTCGTCGCTTTCTTTCCTGACGTCAGTGCGACAGGGGTATATAAGACACAGCCGACGCCATATTCTTCAGTCTTTCTTGCCCCAGATGTCAGGTGCCCCCAGAAGGAAGGCAATACATAAATTATATATATAAATATAGTCAAGCAATGCAATATAATCAAAAATCAGTAGTTGCAAGCAAATACACCATAGAAGGATAACCCAAATTAGGTTGTATGAGGAGGTGTTAACCACTAGGCTTTTACCAAGAGGGGAAGGAGGGAGGGAAACCTGTACTGCAGCTGTATTAGCACTCGAACATCTACATTTATGGTAGGTACAAAACTGTACTATGTTCATCGTGCATACAGCTGCAGTAATCACAGATGGGTAGAATCCCAAAGCTACGCACAGGGTGGTAGGCACTAGGTGGAACTGGGAGCAGCCAGAATACCCTGCAACACAGCAGTGGCAAAGCCTGCTCTAGTTTTGGAATATAAAGGCAGGTGGTAGTGTTTTGTGAAGGTATGCACAGAACTCCAAGTGGCTGCCTCCAAAATATCTTTGGTAGGGACTCCTCTGAGGAAGGCTATAGAGGTAGCTGTGGCCCTTGTGGAGTGGGATCTGATGCCTGTAGGAACAGGTTTGCCATGAAAGGAGTAACAAAACCGTATGCAATGGCCTATCCATTTTGAAATTGTCTGTTTGGAAATTGGCTTCCCTTGAGCTCCTACAGCATAGGACACAAAAGTTGTTCTGATTTCCTGAAGGGCTGTGTTCTGTCCAAATAGTAACGTAGCTGTCTATGGATGTCTAAGGAATGTAGCAGCCTTTCCCCTTTGTTTTGAGGATTGGGGTAAAAGGTAGGTAAGTGTATGGCCTGATTTAAAGCTACCCTGGATACTGCCTTAGGCATAAATGAAGGGTTGGTTCGTAGGGAAACCCTGTCCTGATGGAAGATGAGAAAGGGCTGCACAGCCATGAGGGCTTGTAGTTCCGAAACCCTACGAGCTGAGGTAATGGCCAGAAGGAAGGCTGTTTTCCAGGACAAATATTGCAAATCTGTAGAGGCAACTGGTTCAAAGGGAGGTAATGTTATTTTTTCTAGAATGTAGTTAAGATCCCAGGCTGGTATTGGTAGTTTCCTTGGAGGTCTTATATTCTTAGCTCCTCTGAGGAACTGTCTTAAAAGTGGGTGAGAGAATAAGGGTGGATCAGTGTTGTATTCTGCAGAAATGGCTGAGGCATGAATTTTGATGGAGGAAAATGAAAGTCCACTGTTCAACAGCTCAGCTAGATACTGTAATATCTGAGGCAAATTTAGTTTTCTAGGATCCTGGCCTTTTTTCTCATTCCAAGCGCAAAAACATTTCCATTTTGTGGAGTAAGCCTTTCTAGTAGATGGTCTACTGGCCTCCAAAATGACATCCTGCACCTCTTTGGAGAGTAGGGTCTGTTGAGGTGTTAAGGAATATTCCATGCAGCCAGATTGAGAGTTTTCAGCTGACTGTGAAGAGTTTTGTAGCTGTGCTGAGTCAGTAGAAGAGGCATTAGAGGTAGGGTCCAGGGAGGAGTATGTGTTAGGCTCCTCAGGAGTGGGTACCAGTGTTGTCTTGGCCAGTCTGGAGCAATCAGTATCATCTTCGGTCTGTCTGCTCTTGCTTTCAAGAGCACCTTGGGCAGAAGAGGCAAAGGTGGGAAAGCGTAAACTGTCCATGTTGCCCAACTGAAAGAAAGGGCGTCCACTCTCCAGGCCTTTGGATGAAAGGTCCTTGAACAGAACTTTTCCAATTGATGGTTCCTGTGGGAGGCGAACAGATCTATGTCTGGTCTTCCCCACGCTTGGATTATCTTTGTAAACACTTGAGGATGTAACTTCCATTCGTGTGGATCTGTCATATTTCTGCTTAGATTGTCTGCCAGCGTGTTTTCCAATCCTGGCAAGTACTGTGCTTGAAGTTCGATTTGCCATTCCAGAGCCAAGTTCCAAAGTGACATGGCTAGCCTGCACAGGGGGTATGAATGTGTTCCACCTTGTTTGTTTATGTACCACATTACTGTGGTGTTGTCTGTTCTTATCAATAATTGCCCTGGATGCAGGAGATCCTTGAAAATTGTAATTGCATTTATCACTGCTAGCATTTCTTTTTGATTGATGTGAAGGTGCTTTTCCTTTTGGGACCATTTGCCCTGAATGCACCTGTCTGTCATGTGTGCCCCCAGGCGTAGTCTGAGGCGTCTGTTGTGATGACTTGATTTGCTTGAGGCTTGCAGAATGGAAGACCTGTGTTTGTTTGGCATGCTTGGGCCCACCATAGAAATTCCTTTTGCAAACATGGAATTATTGGTATTATTGTTTCCAAACTGTGGCTGTGTTGAGACCATAGTTTTTTTAGGTACCAGTGAAGTTTCCTCATATGCAACTTTGCACATGGGATTAGAAGAATGCAAGATGCCATGAAGCCCAGAGCCTGCAGGATTTTCCTTGCAGTGAGCCTGGTACAATTTGCTAGTATTTTGAAGTAATGAGTTAGTTGCCCTTGTTTTTCTGGCGTAAGATAGGCCATCTGGGTGTTTGTGTCCAAGTTGGCACCCAGGAAAGTTATTTTCTGAGATGGTGTTAGCCTGGATTTCTCCTTGTTGACTGTGTATCCCAGAGAATTCAATATCCGTGTTACATAAGCCAGATGTTCCAGAAGTAGGTGCTTGTTGTCCGCTTGGATCAGGCAGTTGTCCAAATAAGGGTAAATTTGTATCCCTTGAAGTCTGCAGTAGGCAATTACTGATGCCAGGCATTTTGTGAATACTGTGGGCGCAGTAGATAAGCCAAAGGGCAATGCAGAGAATTGATAGTGGATTGAACCTGCAAGAAATCTGAGGTATCTTCTGCAGCTTTGTCTGATTGGGACATGCAGGTATGCCTCCTTGAGGTCCAATGTTACCAGCCAAAACTCCTTGCCCAGCATGGGAAGAAGCTGCTGTAATGTGAGCATCTTGAATTTTGGTACGAGTAGAAATGTGTTTAGGATGGATAAGTCCAAAATGGGTCTCCAGTCGGTTCCTTTTCTTGGTACCAGAAAAAGTCTGGAATAAAAACCTTGACCTTGTTCGTGAGTAGGTACCTCCTGAATAGCTTTCATGGCCATAAGCTTTGAAATTTGTATTTGTGCCTCTGCCCTTTGATTGTGTGGCAGGTTCGGCATGCCTCTCATTTTTGGAAGAGTGTGAAAGTGAAATCTGTAGCCTCTGTTTATAATGTCCAGGATCCATTTGTCTGTTGTGATAATATGCCAATTTCTTGTAAATAATGCCAGCTTTCCTCCCAAGGGTGCTGTCAGCTGAGACCTGCTTGGCATGGAAAGGGGGAAGTCATTGGGTTTGTTTCCTGTATTGCTGTGCACTGTCTTCGCCACCTCTTGTTGCTGGAGTTTGCCATTGTCTGCCTCTATATGATCCTTGAGGTTGTCCTCTGCCCCTTGTGCGCCTGTATCTACCTCTTTGTGGCTTGTCCGTGGCTGGAAAGGACCAGTTCTTTGCAGGCCAATTTCTGCTAAAACGTGGTGGTTGAACCTGTAGAAAAACTTTGACAGTTTGCATAGATTTAGCTTTTTCTTCCATTTTCCGTAGTATCTCCTCAGCATTAGTACCAAATAGCACATCCTTTTATAAAGGAGCATCTAGTAGCTTAGCTTTAACATGGTCAGGCAAGGTTTGTTCTCTAAGCCAGGCATGTCTACAAATGACTGATCCTGTCACAGCAGCTCTACTTGAGGCCTCTAGGGCATCATAGCCACATTGTAAGGTGTGTTTACCCACTTGTTCTGCACTATGCATCATATCCTGCAACTCCTTCAAATCTGGTTGTTCAGGTTGAGACATTTTATTTCTTAATTGTGATAACAGAAACTGCTGATGTTTAAGCATATGGAACTGACAATTTAAGGCCCTCATGGCTAGGGTGGCCGAGGTATATACCTTTTTCCCCACCTTTCTAAGGATCTAGACTCTCTTTCGGAAGGTAGTGGATTCTTAGCAGTAGAGGCCTTCATTCCCTTGGGGCCTTGAGAAATGGTTTCAGGGTCAGCATTATGGCTCTTGTAAAGAAATTGGTGAGAGGTAGGAACTCTGTAGTACCTATCAGGCTTGACTGGGGCAGGAGGCAGGGAATCCGGATTTAGGCAAGCCTCCGAGTAAACATCATCAAGTATGTCCAAGACAGGAGGTATCGCCAGAGGTCTGTGCTGAAGTAACAAAAGAAATTCCCTAAGTCTTTTCTTGGAATCAGAAAAGTCTTGGCCTTCCCAATGGAAGTGTTCCCTCAAGGTGTGCAAGGTTTCCCCAAAAGAGAAATCCTCTGGGGGAGATACAGAAGGAATGGACTGCTCAGCATCCGAATCTTCAAAAGGGGAGTACGAGTGTTCCTCTTCATCAGAATGTTCTGAAAAAATGGAATCCTGGTCAGAAGAGGGAGAAGCTTCCTCCACTCGGGGTCTCTTGTCTGGAGGGGGCTGGGAACCCCTGATAAGAGTAATTAAATCCTCAGCCATTTTTAGCATCTGCCTGGAGATGGGCCCTGTGCAACAGGCCTCTTGGGATGCATGGCTGATTTGGACTTAGTAAAGGCCTTAATGGAGAAGGAAGATGAGGGTCTAAAAACACCATGGGTGGAAGTGGACCTATCCACATTAGGAGGCTCAACACTCTCAGTGGCTTCGGTGGTTGTAGTCTGGGTATGGGCCGAGGTACCTGCGGTCTCGGTTACAGAGGACACCGCCAAAGAAGTGTCGTCGGTAGTCAGGAGCTGCGTAGGTGCCTCGCTGAGAACAGGACCACGTGTAGCCGGTTTTGGCGTGGTGTCGGTGGAGACCGCGGGCCTCACGTGTCGGTCTTTGTCCTTGTGTTTTTTTGGACAAAACGGTAGTCGGAGTATCCGACGACATTTTATAATCAAAGGTTTTACCAAAAAAGTGCTGGGCGAACTCCGCCCGACGCTTAATAGTGCATTTATTGAAAGTAGCGCAAAAGCGACAGGCCGAGACGTCGTGGTCTGGGCCTAAACAAGGTATGCAGAGGGAATGGAAATCCTTATGCGGTATTTGCTTCCCACAAGAAATACAATTGTTAACTTTGTCTGACATCGGTCTAAGGCAAGAAAAGTTTCTAGCGGGTAATTAGCTTTAAAGAAGACTTCGGTTTCCAATTATTCGTAATTTCAGGAGCTGGCCGACCGGCACTTGCGAACTGCTTCTGCTTCGGGCACCGCGCGGCAAAAAAGACTGAAGAATATGGCGTCGGCTGTGTCTTGTATACCCCTGTCGCACTGACGTCAGGAAAGAAAGCGATGACAACCGACGCCGGACCTAGACTTTGGAATTCGGCCGACCGAGGACCCGCCTGACGACAGAAAACCCATCTGTGATTACTGCAGCTGTATGCACGATGAACATCTGCAACATTAAAGGAAATGGGATAGGGCCTGAAACTGATTATCTCCCTGTCCAACCTGTCTGAACTTGTTACAAACCACTGGCCTATGGCACAGGAACCTCCAGCTCCTGTATATGATGCATGCAACATGACAAGAAACTGTTAAGTCAGCAGTTACTTTCTTTTGTTTGGGACTTTTACAGCTGCATTATTTTTTGTGGAGAATTGTTTCAACATCTGTTTTGCACCTTGCATCATGATAGTTTTTTCTGCAGCATCATCTTCTGTTATGGAAATCAGTGTGCGCTTTTGTAGCATCTTATATACTGGGCTGTGTGTGCATCTCAGAGGTATTGCTCAAGGGCTTAAATGTTTTAAAGAATGATTTAAAAAATAAATCTTTTGAGAACAAAGAACTATTCTTCTGAAAGGGCACAGGACTGCTAATTATGCTGCTACTGCTTCCTAGCCCTCCATAATTTCATCACCCCCCCACCGCCCCCCCCCCCCCAAAAAAATCTCTGAGTCTTTCCAAATGGCTCCTCATTCTTCATCCAACTCATTCTTCATCCAACTAACCCATTCATTCTGTTCTCTCAGGGTGGGAACTAGACACCTACCAATCCATTTGTTTAATGCTGGAGAACCTACTCAGCCTACTCATTCCCTGAAGAACTAAGATTCAGTGGGTAGGGAAAAGGCCAGTCTGAGAGACCCAGTGGAACTCCTCCCAAACCCTGGAGCTACTTGCCCCCAACAGCAGCTGTCTTGAGCTCCTACTATCTGCTGTCATCTGCGAGAAGCGTGCAAGCTTTCATATTTTTTCCATCTAGTGTGGTGGAGCAGGCTTTTACTTCACAACTTCTACTCCCACTGCTCCATGTATGTGTCCCCCAAGGAGCAAGCCAGAGCCTCATCCTTCCCCACAGGATGGGTGAGATGGCTACATCTGAAGGTACTACAACCTGGTCCTTACAAAGTTGATTTTTCACAGAAATAGCTGTGAACCCTTGGAACAGAATGCATGACTGTTTCCTGGGCTATGATTCCACAAAGATCATCAAAAGGGCAAGGGATAATTAAAAGAACGTGGGCAAACCTGGTAACATACTAACTGCATCCCAATGGACAGACTTGAAAGCCTGTCACTTTCTATATTCAAATAAAAGCAATGTAACTGCTTTGGCAAGACTTGCCTTTTTATGTAACTTGCTTGGCCACTTGGAATCAGAAATGAAAGTCAGAAAAACACATATGACTAAAGAAAGCCAAAGGCTCATGTCAGGGTTAAAAATCTGGCTTTTCTGATGACTGATCTATGTTCACAGACAACAGGGGACAAATGTAGTAAACATGACTGCCATCAGAAAGAATAATATAGCAGTAGCGTTAAGATATGTTCTAATGTGTTAATCACAAGTACATAAGGCATCATCAGACATTTGCAAGGTGTGAAAAGATAAACACGTATAATCTGGAAGTAATTCTGAAGATCATTACCCACAATGGAGTCAGTTACCTCATTTTTAAAACAGATGTCAATGCTGAAATTACAGCTTTGCTCTCAAACTCTAGTTCTCAAAAATGATAATAAAATGGATCAAGCCATTTTAAAACAATCACAGTAATGAGTTTTAAAAAGAGTAGCACATACCAAACATCAGGGAATTAATGAGCAGACCACTCAGAACCGATTTATGCAAAGGTTAATTATGCAGCAAAATCTGAATGTTACTGATGAAACAATTTAGAATGAATAGTGAAATGAATTTAAACTGCTAACAAATAAGTACTGCCTGATGTGAATTAAAAGCAAGTGCCGGTGGTTAAGGTAATTTGTGTGAATCAAACACATCTGCAGAACAGTTTCATTCCTACAGCTGCCTTCTATCAACTGCATTAAACTTAAAGAGTCATCTGAACAGGCCAAAACTACTGGGTTATTCTTAAGAACCGGTCTTTCACAGTTATGGAAAAAAAAATAAGCAGTGGGCCTCAAGCAATAAATGTCATGTAAATACAGCACCCACTAATGCAGAAGTGAAATCACAATAAGGAGTAAAGGTAGCATGTGGTTAGCCAAAAATCCAAGACAGATGAATTTATAAAAAGAATCTTTATATTCAAATCTGCACTTGTATTTCTTTGAAATGTATTGTACAGTTTGTCAATATGTTATTTTTGAGTCATTCCCAAATCTGTGCTATATGCAATGATTTTGTACCACAGTATCAAGGGGAACAGAAAAAAGAAACCGACATCTTGGAAGTACATAATTTTTAGTACAGTTTTTTTTTGTAGGTGCTGTTCACAATTTTATAAGGTATTTCAAGTGGAGACTACAAGCTAACTTGAGTAAGTCAGCAATGTGCGTCTCCTGCTATTCTTAATAACTGCAGCCTTTTCTCAGGTAAACTACTTTCTTCACTTATCTAGAGGAAAATAGTTTTGTATTCAGGCATGTCCAAGGGTCAGCTCCCAGTGTTTTCTCCTGTCTATCTGATGAGTCTGGGCATCTTGAGGCAATGTAGAAATTGCCTCATGTACATAGACAACCCTCTGCTCCTACCACCCAACACTACAACCTGTGAGAGATGCACTTATCTAGCCAAACTGGAGGTAAAGCTCTCTCCAACCAAGACTGAACTTGACAGTCATGAGGAGAAGGTAAACATTTGCACCACACCACACTCATCACATAGTCTTACTAAATCTACACCACCAAAATCCACACATAGTAACACAAAAACATTTGCGGAGGCTCTCAGTAATAATCTGTCTAAGCAACAGAGACCTCCAAAGCAGAAACGCAAGCAACCTCCATCCCCCAACACAACCCAAATGACACACAGCCCACAGACACAGTGTGTCACTCAACCACAGCCAAGAAGGCAAAACAACGTACCCAACACACTAGTCATAGGTGACTCTATAGTCAGGCACACTGATGTCCCACTCACCAGGCTAAACAAGGAGAAGGTTACTGTCAGCTGCCTGTCGGGTGCCAGGATCCGCCACATAACCCATGCACTCAGGTCACTCCACAACAAGTACAAATATGACTCTGTCATTGTCCATGTTGGTGTGAATGACCTGAGATGTACCTCCCTGGACTACATGAAAAGAGACATGGAAGAGGTCTCCGATCTTGTAGCCCAGGCAGGTATGACCCTAGCCCTGAGTAGCATTCTGCCATCGCCCAGAATAATACCACAGTACTAGGACAAAATGACTGACTTCAACAAATGGCTAAGCTTCTGGTGTCATTCTAAGGGGATCCAGTATCTGTCTGCTTGGGATGACATTGTTGACAGACCACGATGCTTTGCCACAGATGGCCTGCACCTGTCGCCTCTGGGATTCCAGATACTGGCTAAGGCTCTTGCTGCCCCTATAGTGCGTTTTTATGCAGGGTTCAAATAACAAATTCACCACCATAACAGGAACAGGCAAGCAAAAAATGAGGGTAATGCTACTCAATGCTAGAAGTCTAAATCTCAAAATGCACTCACTCGAGGCACTCCTTAAAATGGAGAACATCGATATCTGTGCAGTGACTGAGACCTGGTTCAAGGCTCCAGAGAACACCCCTGCACTACCAGGCTATAACTCATACCACACTTTTCGGCCATGTAACCTGGACCGAAACACCAAAGGCAGAGGTGTCCATATTCATTAAGGATATTCACAGCTCCAGGCTAGTTGCTCAGCATAATGCATCCGAGGTTATCCAAGTGCAACTAACTCTGGGCAGAACTGCAATCCAAATTGTAGCTTGCTACAGATCCCCCACCATGCCCCAAAATTCCCACTCCTCTTTTCTTGATGTACTGGAAAAAATTACGGTTCAACCAAACACCCTAATAATGGGCGACTTCAACTACCCCACCATTAACTGGGAAAACTACTCGTGTACCAACTCCTTAGCTCAATGCTTTCTGGAATTCATAAACTCCAATGCCCTAGATCAACTTATCCACACCCCCACCAGGGGCAACAATATCCTAGACCTAATCATTACCAACATGAGTGACTGGTGTTCCACACCTGAAGTCAACTACTCGTTGGCCCGATCCGACCATAAGCTTATCACCCTTGATATCCACATCCCGCCCCTACCCCCATTAAGGAAACCTCAGTAAAACATTTCTCCAAAGCCAACTTCATGCTTCTTAAGACAGAAGTGGTGAACTTCATGACAACCATGCAGATGGACAATACAACTGCTGAATCCTACACAAATGCACTCTATAAGCACTTACAAGAGTGCATGGATCATGCTATCCCTAACAGAACCAAGACGCTATGCTCCAAAAAAAGGAAGCCAATCTGGTGGTTCCCTGCCATAAAAAAAACTGTACAACAGAAGGAAGAAACTGTTGCAAGAGACAGTAAAATCCCATGAGTGGAGGAGCTCCCTGGTCAGCCTCAGTAAGAAGCTGAGATCCCTTACAAGATCTTCCAAAGCTAGCAACGAAAACAAAATCACCACTAAATCCAAGGACATCCACAAAGCATTCTATAGCTATGTCAAGAATCTAGATGGTAACTCCCAGATCTGCTCGGAGTTACAGCACAAAGGCACAAAAATTACAGTACCAATTGATATTGCCAACATCCTGGCAGATAGGTGCAGTGCTAACTTTACCCCCCTCTCACCCCCTAAAGGGCCAATATCTATACAGGAAGAATGCAGAGTCCCTGTAATCACAACTACGCAGGTAAAAGCTGCACTCTCTAAAGCCAAAAACACAGCATCCATGGGACCGGACAACATCCCAGCTGCGTTTTACATGAACTTCAGAATGAACTGGCTCCCCACTTAAGCACCATGTTCAATAATAGCCTTGCATCAGGCTTTGTGCCCACTGAATGGCACACAGCAACAGTTATCCCACGCCACAAAGGGGGAGCCACCACTGATCCCGGGAACTATCGACCTATTAGCCTGACAAGCCTGGTCTGCAAGGCCATGGAACGTTTCATCATGGAACTCGTAAACAAAGACATTGGTAACCTCCAAACTCTGGATCCCACCCAGTTCGGGTTTGTGAAAGGCAGCTCATGCCTCCTGAACCTGATTGACTTCTTTGAGGCAGTCACCAAAGCTGTGGATGAGGGTAAGGTGGTTCAAACAGCCTATCTTGACCTCACCAAGGCTTTCAACAGCATCCCCCACTCTGGAATTATAGTTAAACCCATTAAACTAGGTATAAATCCCTACGTCACAAGATGGGTTGCCAACTGGCTAACTGACAGAACCCACACTGTAAAAGTTGCAGACTCCAAATCTGACCTCAAAGCAGTGACGAGTGGAGTACCACAGGGTTCCGTCCTGGGACCTCTCCTGTTTGGTATCTACTTCTCTGAAGTACAGGCTAACACAGAAGGCTGCAAACTAGGAGCCATAGTGAAGTCCCCAAATGATGTGGACACCCTACAGAAGCGCCTCACTGAGACAGATGTCTAGTGTCAGAGCCATGGCCTCAAACTCAATTCCAAAAAGTGCAGTGTCCTCCCCTTTGGTAAAAACTCTGTACCCATGAACTACCACATAGGCAACAATCTACTTAACACCGAATGCGTAATAAGAGACCTTGGGACCCAGGTAGACAGTAGTCTCTCCTTTGATAGTCACATCGCCACAGTAGTCAGGAAGTCCTTCTACATGGCACACCTCATCATAAAAGGGATCTCATCCAGGAAAAAAAAGAGGTCATTGTTTCCCTCTACTTGTCACTCATTAGACCCATTATAGAGTACAATGCCTCTTTTAAAATGTACCTCACAAGACATCTGCTGCAGCTGGAAAGGCAACAGAAGTACCTCACAAAGAGGATTACTGGCCTCCAACAGATGCCCTACACTGACTGCCTCAAAAAACTCCAGCTTTACTCTGTAGCATATCGCCTACTCCGAGGTGATCTCTGCCTAACATATAAAGCTATGTCAAACCCAGAGCTGTTGGACATGCTACATCTAAAGAAATCCCAATCCCTCCGAGCTACACGCTCTAGGGACCTAAACCATGTCACAGCAATAAACAGGACACGCTGGAGGGATCGATTCCTGTTCCAGAGACTTCCTATACTCTGGAACAAGCTACCCATCTATGTCAAGCAAAGTTCTTCATTAGCACTCTTCAAGAAAAATCTTGATGAGTGGATGGAAAATAGGAAATACACCCCGGGGATCATATCTGTGTCTCTGCTGGACAGTGGCACAGGAAAATAACTTTCTTGGGTGGCGTAAACTATGGAACCTTGCTGGCTAGGCTTACGTAGGCCCTTGGGCCGGTAGCCTAGTACCTACCTATGAACCTATGAACAGCTAGATTTTAACAGTGAGATCTTTTTCCCACTATGAAGTATGAGGCTCCAAGTTGTGGAATTGTTTTATTACAACCATGCATTACTCTCTTGAAATATGCAATAACTTAATTTACAATGCCTCCACAGCAAGACATAAATATGCTCTGCCACATCTGCAATACAATCTTGAGTTAAGAACACATGTGAAGAAAGGTTAAGTGCCTTTGCACGCGCAGTAAACACTCTTCTAGAAAGTTTCTTTACGGTAGTTCTTTGGAATGGGGTGTGTGCTGCACTATTGATCTTATCTCATCTCGTGCATATGCATGGAAAAATGCTCAGAAAAGAAGATAAGGAGTCTTGCCTACTCGAATCACATATGTCAATAATGACTCTAAGGGATGTCTGATAGTCAAATCTAAGAACAACTGAAAAAAGTTTTAAACTCCATATATTCTTAAAACATTCTGCAGACAAGGGAACAGAGACAAGGAATATGGACATGCTTTTCAAAATGTACAGCTACACCAAGTAACACCATAAATGAATTTGCGTTATACAAGTGGTCTGACTCTGTAGTGCATGTGAATAATGCCCTGACTGTGAAGCACCTGACTCAAATTTGAATAGCAGCTTGGCTGCTGGTCGCAAGCAGGGGAGGAAGGGAAATGAGCAGAATTCTGACTTATCCATCTTGGGAGGAGAAAATGATTTTCTCAGTGAACAAATGCTCCCATGCAAGTGAAGACTTGTACATTAAAAGGTCTATGAATAGGAGAACCCAAGCCATTGATGGTAGCATGTGTATGTGTGAAGGTTGCACATGCATCTAGATAGGGTGAAGGGGGTTGCCGTAGTGATACTGATGTTCATGTCTGCTATCAGGGTGAGGGGTTAAGGTTATACAAGAACCAGTTCCCTATTCTGCAGACAATTAGGATCTGTCTCGAAACACGGACAGCCATGGTTGGGGGAAGGGGGTAGAAGTCACACCCAGAGGTTGCTGGGATGAAAATGTCCCTCCTCCTAATTAGGTGGCTGTACAGGCATTATCAAGGACACAAGAGCCTCCTCAGATGTCTGGATGACAACTCTCTGTAGTTGGCTTTTGCTCTGTGCAGACGAGGACTCCCTACATTCAGAAGAAATTCTCTCAAGACTTAAGGGAAAAAGGCTTGATGATCCACAAATTAGGAGGGGAAATGTGCATAAAATATAAAATTGATGCTACAGAATTACAAAAGTGTCTCAGCTAGCATAGGGAAGCCAGGAACCGCAGAACCCTGAGAAATTCCCTGACTCTGACTGAAGCCAAGGGAAGAAGAGACTGGAAAAAAGGCAATGAGAGACAGGAAATGGGGGCAGGCAAGGAAGGCAGCATGAGGATGTTCTGAAGCCTGTAACTGAGGAAAATGTGATCAGAGCAGATTTCTGGAAATTTATAGTGAAACCCAGACTCTGTAACAGGGAAATATTGAACTTGAGATCCTGAAGCAGAGTGTCAAAAAAGAAGGTTGAATAAGCAAATCATCCAGATAGGGGGAGATCTGAACTTCTCTCATTCTGCAAATGGCAAAGATAGGAGTGACGCATTTGGTGACTACACATGGGGTAGTAGAGAGAAAAGGACAAAGCAGAGAACAGAAGAAACAAAGAAATATAAACATTTCATGAAAAGGACATGGATGGGGATATGAAAGAAGGCATCCTTGAGATCCAGAGAGACCAGAAGGGCCCGGGGAAGAAGGGAAAATAAACTCTGAAAAGACAAAATCCGAAAATAAGGACTCTTGAGAAAGGTGTTGAGCCAGGACAGATCCAGAATTGGTCTCCAAGTACCCACTATTCAGGAAACCAAAAACATTTTGGGAAAAAAAAAATCCCTCCCAACCTGGGCAGGTGGTACAGCTTGAATGGTGTCCTGAACCAAAAGAAAACAGAGCACTTCTGGGAAGAGTGGAAGTTGCTCCCAAGGAGATTGAAGAATACCCAAAAAGTGAGGAAGGGATTTCCAAACCATAAAATATCCTTGGTGGATAAAGAACAGAACCCAAAAGTCTGTTGTGATCTGTAACCAATTTGAAAGAGACGAAAAGATGGAGAGACAAGGGAACCTGGCCGAGGGAAAGGGAGAAACAAACTGCCAAATCGAATCTGGTTTGACCTGACAAGCAGGTTTTTGGGAGGTAGGAGTATGAGTAGACTTAGCAGGAGGCAGACCTCTAGAACGATTTTTTCCATTAGGTGCACGGCGAGACTGTAAAACAAAAGCCAATTTGGAGGGATAATTCCTCTGGAACTTGGGAATAGGAGAAACAAAAATATGTTTCTGCTCCTGCAAGGCTTTACCCTTATCCTGGACAGACTTGAAAAGTTCAGCAGCAGCAGCCCCAGAAAAGCTTATTATCCAAAGGAGAATCCAATAGTTTGGGCTTAATGTCATAAGCAAAGCCTGAAGACAAAGCCAAGAGTAACGCCTCATAACTGAACCAAACGCAGCAGCCCTGGAGGAGGCATCAGCTGCATTGCAGCTGCATTTGATAAGGTGATGACCGACTTCGGAGGTACAGCCTAACAGGAAAAGAAACCTTCTCCTCGTCAGGAAGGTCAGAAACCAGTTTGGAAACCTGAGAAAGGATGGCAAAAGCATATCTCATCATATGAATCTGGTAACTGGTGGCACAAAAGGATAAACTGTCAGCAGTGTAAAACTTTTTGCCCAGCCCCTCCATGGCCCTGCTATCCTTATCTGAAGGGAGCAACTTGGTAGAGGACAACAATTTTGAGAGCTTGTCAGTGGAGACAGACAAAACAGAAGGGTTAGCACAAGGGCATTTATAAAAAAACGTACACTCTTCAGGCAATTTGTAAAATCTAAAGTTTTTTTGGGTGCTGGGGGCTGAGAATCAGGGGCCACAGAATCTGCATAAACGGTATCCAGTAGGGCAGCCGGAACAGAAGGAATAGCTGATGGCTTAGGAGACTCCATCTGGAGGAGCTCATAATACTTTTTCTGAATGTCAGAGACTTGAGAACAATCCCACTTAAGAAAACTCCATCATGAGGGCAACAGTATCTCCCAAAGGAGAGTTCCTCCAGAGGGGAATCTGGACTAATAGAGTTTTTGTTCCACTGAACCATATTTCAAGGCTGCAGGAATTTGAGAAGAGTAAGCCAGGGACTCGTTCCCTGAATGTAGAGCTCCATCTGAAGAATCCAGTTCCTTGGGTCTTTTAAGGGGAGTGGAAGACCAGGGAGGGGCAGGTACACACACCTCCTGAGGAGGCTTTATAGCCATCAAAGCACTGAATAACAACTATGTAAAATCTGCCATTCACGTTGGGGATCCTTAACTACAGGAGAAATATGTTTGGTTTTCTGTTTCTTTTTCTGCCATCTGCACGCAACACCCTCATAGGGTCAGACCCCTGGTGACAAAAAATAAGCGTGGTAGGAATCTCCTCCCTAATAAGAACTGTGAAATCCCTCTTGGTTCCTTGGATAAAGTTAGCTGAGGTTTCTTATCAATGTCAGGCGCAGTTGTTTGTAAAGCCTCAGAGGGTGTGCAAGAAGTCAGATCCATGCTGGCCTATGACAGGATCACAGGAATCTGAAGCAACCACCGATGATCCTCCTGGCTTTCAATAGCCTTGAGAGAGATGTCTGGAGGAGGCAGGACAACAGCTATATCAGACCCAAGTTTTCTGGCCGTTTTCTTGGCAGACAGCTGACCCTGTCGACAGGAATATTCCACCATAGCACCTTGAGCCAAAAAGCTTAAGACGTTGGTATAAAAGATAAATAGATAAAGAGGAGAGATAACTACATAGGGTCTTGGGGATTAAAGCTTGGCAGGTATACTATACTGGCCAGATGTTGGGATATCCTTGGCAGGAGATCCCTTACATTATGAATACTGCAACAATGATACAGAAGGACATCACATCTTACAATAGCACACTACTCAGCAAAACATCCTAACACCAACATGCAGCACTGCAAAAAAATTCCTCATCTCTGCCTTTATGGCTTCACACTGTCTGACTTTATCTAAATGTACACAAAGGCACATGTGAACAAGGAAGGTCAATCTACCTCTCCTAAGATCTTTTACAAAAGCACCGTGAAAGAACCAAAGACATCGACAGAAAATAAACATCCAAGAAAAAAAGCCTATGCAGTCTTCTAGCTACAACATATATAGCAGATCTAAGGGAGCTAGAGATGAGACACAGACTAGACAGCTTACCTCCTTTGCAGGGAATGAACAACTGTGTTGTAAGACTGGCAGGTAGTGCAGACAGTTAAGGCTGTGAGCTCTAGTTCCTGAAGTACATGGTTTGATTCCCTCAGCCTTTATAGGTGTATAACAGGCTAATGACCACAAGGGCTTTTATAAGCCTAGCCGTGCAATCCAAATGTGACCAACAAATTTCATGTTTTACACATTTATATAAAGGATGATTTTGTTATGACAAGCTTTGCTGGCTGCAACTGTCTAGAAACATAGACACCAGACCGGGGTGAATTTCTCATCCACTGGTCCAAGTTATGCTTCAACAGGTTTAGGGAAGGACTTAGCTTCACATGGATGGGGAGCGTACTTCAGAGAATGGGAATTCTCTGAGATACATACCAGTCTCTACAGCATGTCCTATTTATGTCACACGCAAAAAACAGCATTTGGATCTAACAGTTCTAAAGCTGCTACTCCTATGGATGTGCAAAATACTCATCAGAGCAGGATCCAAGGATGCCTTCTATGCCAGGCACAAGTCAGCTCTCAGTAGTCTGTATAAGTCTGAGTAAAGAGATAGGGCTTTCAGGTGATCCACATAGGACATTGTGTTTACTCCCCCATATTCCTTTTGTAAGGAACCTTTGAAGACATACCAGTTGCTGTATGTGTCTGGTCAGGTACATACCGAATGGGGCATTATACTCTATGATGGGTCTGATGAAGGCTACGTACAGTGATATGACAACTTTCCTGGACCTAGATGCCATGCTCTTACATATAAGCTTAACAACACAGAAGGATTTTATTACTACCCTGGACATATATAGACAGTAATCTAGCATTTGATCAATATGACTTCCCAGATTCCTGACTAGACAGTCAACTCTTGGAACCAGTGATTTGTCTGTGATAGACTTTCCTGTATGGTGTTTTCATCTTGGGGGGATTTTATGACTGCTCCCAGTCTGCAATCATCTGCGAACTTGCTCAGCCAGAGGTCTTTGGCATTAGCTTTGACCTCCAAGACGTAGATGCCAAAGAGGAGTGGGCCCAGCACGAAGCCTTGAACTCCACTGGTGACATACCTGTCAACCTGTCAGAGCATGAAATCTGGACAATATTTGGATAGGTGAGAGGTATGACTGGTGACCAGCCGCTTTTGTGCAGGTGGCCTCCAGATTTTACCTCTGTGATCCAGCTGGCTAGCCATTACAAAGGGGTATATGCCTAGTTCCATAAAATTGTTAACAATGCCCAAGTGGGGTACTTTATAAAATGCAGCAGGCAAACAAGGTAGACAGTAAGCACCACTTTACCGTCATCCACTGCCTTGGTGACCTTCTCAAAGACGTCTACCAGCTTCAACAGGTATGATCATCCTTTGACAAAACCAAACTGGGATGGATCCAGTGTCTGGAGGTCTCCAATATCTTTATTGATCATTTCCATGACAATTCCTTCCATGGTTTGCAAATAGGACTAATAGATCTGTAGTTTTTGGGATCTGCTGATGGTCCTCCCCCTTATAAAGGGGGATGACATTCGCCGTCCTACATTCTCGTGGCACAAAGCCTGTTTTCAGACTATAGTTAAATAGTGACTCCAGTGGTCCTGACAAGTTATATTTTATACCTTTCAGTGGCATCCCAGGATGTCATCAGGGCTCACTGAGGCTGTGTTCTTGGCCTTAGTAAGGGCAGCCAGAACATGCTCTCTAATTATAGTTGGAGTCGTTATGTTTGAGGGTATTACTTGGAGGGTGGCTGGGGGGGGGGGTAAAGTTGGAACTGAATTTATAAGCCAAAATATTTGCTATATCACAAAGCTAACTGAATGCTGCACCATTAGCCACCAGTTCAGCATACTGCTGAGTACTGCTCTAGAGGTTTCTGACATAGATGAAGAAGGCCTTATGGTTGTCTTGCCAGACAGGTTATCTTAATGTTGAAAATGGCTTTAGTTGACCTAATCATCTCTCTTAGTTGCCTGTTTAGTGTGATGAGAGAATTATTAATTTTACGGAAGTCACACTTTCAGATTTTTGCTATGATTTTTTTTCCTTTTGTTGTTTATCCTGTTTAATTTGTGGGCTTACTTCTGATAGGTACAGTAGTCTCTATGCAGCCATTAACAAGGTTGTATAAAGTTTCTGTGAATAATTCTGCATAGGCTGCTGTGTTCTCTGGGTTCAAAGGGTCATTGAGTTTTGACAAACTATCATTAAAAGGTTGTTTGTCTTGGATTAGTTCCTGGGTCTACAGGGTTACTAAGTTGATTTTGATTTCTCAAAAGTTTTTATTCGTTTGCTCATCCCTGGGCTTTGTCTTGGTTCCTGTTTTCTCCATTTTCCTTGTTTGGTCAAGGGGTAGTTTCTTTACTCACTAGTGGGACTAGGGAGTACTCAGCTGCCTGTTTGTCCTCAGAGGACTGCTTTAACGCACTAACTTGTAGTTTTTTGGCCATTTTGGGTCATTTCCTGTCTTTTCCAGCCCTGCTAAAGCACGCTTTGGTGGGCTTTTCTGGCTATAGAGAACTCAGCACAGCTCCTGGTGGTGTCCAGCAGAGTTCCTAGAGCAGCAGAGACCAGAAAAGACAAACTTACCAGATTATAAGTATTTTTTTTCTGCATTTTAGACTTTTTTAAGCCCAACTTTTCGATTGCTATTTCTGCCTGTTTTATTCTGCTATTACCTATTTTTACTGTTTTTAATAGCTTGAATTGTTTATTGCACTTGCTTGTTTAAGTTTTGCTTAAAGTTAAACAACAGGCTAATCACTCAAGTGTACTAGCTTTTGATAGCATTTAGTCGAAAAACACAGCATTTATTGTTTTTTCTGCCTTTCTGAAAAAAACTTGGGAAAAAAAAAAATACTCTTGTTTTCCATACTTTACTAATAGTTTGTTCCATTGATCAGATTTTGCTGATCCCTGGGCTTTGTCTTGGTTCCTGTTTTCTCCATTTTCCTTGTTTGGTCAAGGGGTAGTTTCTTTACTCACTAGTGGGAGTAGGGAGTACTGAGCTGCCTGTTTGTCCTCAGAGGAGTGGTTTAAAGCAGTAACTTGTAGTTTATTAGCCATTTTGGGTCATTTCCTGTCTTTTCCAGCCCTGCTATAAAGCCGCTTTGGCGGGCTTTTCTGTATAGAGAACTCAGCACAGCTCCTCGTGGTGTCAGCAGAGTTCCTAGAGCAGCAGAGACCAGAAAGACAAACTTTCAGATTTTAAGTATTTTTTTTCTGCATTTCGACTTTTAAGCCTTTCATTGCTATTTCTGCCTGTTTTATTCTGCTATTACCTATTTTTTACTGTTTTTAATAAGCTTGAATTGTTTATTGCACTTGCTTGTTTAAGTTTTGCTTAAAAGTTAAACAACAGGCTAATACACTCAAGTGTACTAGCTTTTGATAGCATTTAGTCGAAAAACACAGCATTTATTGTATTTTCTGCCTTTCTGAAAAAACTTGAAAAAACAAAAAAAATACTCTTGTTTTCCATACTTTTCTAATAGTTTGTTCCAGTGATCAGATTTTGCTGATCCCTGGGCTTTGTCTTAGTTCCTGTTTTCTCCATTTTCCTTGTTTGGTCAGGGGTGGTTTCTTTACTCACTAGTGGGAGTGGGAGTACTGAGCTGCCTGTTTGTCCTCAGAGGAGTGGTTTAAAGCAATAACTTGTAGTTTATTGGCCATTTTAGGTCATTTCCTGTCTTTTCAGCCCCTGCTATAAAGCACTTTGGTGGGCTTTTCTGGCTATAGAGAACTCAGCACAGCTCCTCGTGGTGTCCAGCAGAGTTCCTAGAGCAGCAGAGACCAGAAAGGACAAACTTTCCAGATTTTAAGTATTTTTTTCTGCATTTTCGACTTTTTAAGCCTTTCGATTGCTATTTCTGCCTGTTTATTCTGCTATTACCTATTTTTACTGTTTTTAATAGCTTGAATTGTTTATTGCACTTGCTTGTTTAAGTTTTGCTTAAAGTTAAACAACAGGCTAATACACTCAAGTGTACTAGCTTTTGATAGCATTTAGTCGAAAAACACAGCATTTATTGTATTTTCTGCCTTTCTGAAAAAAAACTTGAAAAAAACAAAAAATACTCTTGTTTTCCATACTTTTCTAATAGTTTGTTCCAGTGATCAGATTTTGCTGATCCCTGGGCTTTATCTTAGTTCCTGTTTTCTCCCTTTTCCTTTTTTGGTCAAGGGGTAGTTTCTTTACTCACTAGTGGGGTAGGGAGTACTGAGCTGCCTGTTTGTCCTCAGAGGAGTGGTTTAAAGCAGTAACTTGTAGTTTATTGGCCATTTTGGGTCATTTCCTGTCTTTTCCAGCCCCCTGCTATAAAGCACGCTTTAGCGCGCATTAGCGCGATTTAGCGGAGCTGCCACTGTTGCACACTAGGGCAGCGCCGGTTAAGCAGGTTTAAACTATTCGGGCTACCTAAACTCCACTCTTCAAATTTTCCCTTAAAACTACCTTCCTCGAACTATACTACTGATCAAATCAGCACATCCTATAACTAAAAAGATCATCTCTACTTGACTCCAAGTAGACCATTCTCTATCTGTTAAACCTAGCACTTGCTCCTACAGTACTTATTACCTTGTCTGGCACTCTTGTCATAGATAGTACCCCAAAAAGGCAACCCCCATTTCTCGGTCACCCGTCCCAGTTCTTTTTAAAGTTTTTTTGTCTATCCTTCTAGCATGTCGAGGGATCAGTTGCTAGTGTCCTCTCCTGCTCAACTGGTGAACCTGGGAATGTTGAGGCAATGCTACAATTGCCTCATGTACACAGACAACCCTCTCCTCCTCCCACAAAACACAAATACATGCGAGAGATGCAACTATACGGCCAAACTGGAGGCTGAGCTCTCTCAACATAGGACTGGCAAGACCAGTCAGGAGGAGAAGGTTACCACACACTATAGACCCAGTCTCACATAGTACCATTACAACCTCAAATCATACACATAAACACACAAAGACATACCTCAGAACACAACACCTGCAACACATAGACCTCACAGTCAGAGTGTCAAACAGTCACAGCCCTTAAGGCCAAACACAATGCCAGACACACTAGTCATTGGTGACTCCATAGTCAGACACACTGATGTCCCGCTCACCAGACTGAGTAAGGAGAAAGTCACAGTAAGCTGCCTGTCGGGCGCTAGAATCCGCCACATAACACAAGCACTCAGGTCTCTCAACAGCAGGTACAAATATGACTCAGTCATTGTCCATGCTGGTGTAAACGACCTGAGACGTACCTCCTTGGACTACATGAAAAGAGACATTGAGGAGCTCTCTGATTATGTAGCCCAGGCAGGTATGACCCTGACCTTGAGCAGTATCCTACCTTCACCAAGAATGATGCCACAATACAGAGATAAGATGATCAGCTTTAACAATTGGCTTAAACACTGGTGTCATTCAAAGGGGATCCAGTGCCTGTCTGCCTGGGATGACATGCTGGACAAGCCACGCTGCTTCGCAAGTGACGGCTTGCACCTGTCACCCTGGGATTCGGATATTGGCAAAGGCTCTTGCCACCCCATAGTGCCTTTTTAGACAAGGCTCAAATTCTAAACCTACCACCCTAGAACACAAAAAGGAAAAAACTAAGGGTAATGCTGCTCAATGCCAGAAGTCTAAATCTCAAAATGCACTTTCGAGGCCCTTCTCAGTATGGAGAACACCGATGTCTGTGCTGTGACAGAAACCTGGTTCAAGGCTCCTGAGAGCACCCCAGCTGTCAGGTTTTACCTCATATCATGCGTTCCGGCCCCAAAATCCGGACAATACCAAGAAAGGAGGGGGTATCCATATTCATCAGGACACCCACACCTCAAGACTGAGTGGCAACACCACGATGCATCGGAGACCATCCAGGTGCAATTAACCATAGGCAAGACTGCTCTGCAAATTGTAGCATGTTACAGGCCACCCTCACAAACTCAGGAACCTCACATGGCCTTCCTGAAAACACTAGAGGGATAAATGTATCACCAAACACCATCATACTAGGTGACTTCAATTACCCTAATATAAACTGGGAACACTACTCAAGCCCAAACACCCTAGCCCAAAAGTTCCTGGAATTCATAAACTCAAATGCCATGTAACAACTAGTCACCATCCCACAAGAGGAGATAACATACTTGATCTCATCATCCACGAACATGGGAGCACAATGTTCAACACCAAGTACACCCCTCACTGGTGAGATCAGATGAGAAACTAATCTCGCTGGAGGTCCTCATCCACCCCACCTGAAATAAAAAGACCACAGTAAAGAACTTCTCAAAAGCCAACTTCACACTTCTAAAGACTAGTGTGGTCTCCTTTAAGGCCCCGAGGCTGGCGAAAAACAGTACTCAAGCAGCTGAATCACTTACAAATGCCTTCTACCAGCACCTGCAGACTGCATGGATAAGGCAATCCCAAGCAAAACAAAGACACTCTGTACCAAAGGCAAGCATCCAGTCTGGTGGACCCCAGCCATAAACAAACTCTACAACAAAAGGAGGAAGCTACTACAAGATAGAGCAAAATCCTTAAAAGGTAAGACACCCTTGATCACTATAAGTAAAAAACTAAGAGCCCTCATAAAATCATCCAAAGCAAATTTCGAGAGAAAAATAGCTAAAGACTCAAAAGACAATCATAAGGCCTTCTTTAGCTATGTTAGAAACCTGGGAGGAAACTCCCAGATATGCTCAGAACTAGTTCAAAATGATGTGAAGATTACTGATCCTACAGACATTGCCAACATACTGGCTGACAGGTTCAGTGCAAACTCCCCCCCCACCCAAAAGGAGAGATATCTATACCAAACGATTGCAGCCCCCCAAACATCTCCAGCGCCCAAGTGAGAACTGCTCTCTCCAAAGCAAAATACACAGCATCCATGGGACCTGATGGTGTCCCGGCTGTGTGCTCCACGAACTCAAGGAATTAAACCCACAGCTAGGACAGCTGTTTAATCAAAGTCTTACCTCTGGATACGTACCCAGGAGTGGCGCACTGCAACTGTGGTCCCATTTCACAAAGGCGGTGCCTCCACCGACCCTGGAAATTACCGGCCCATTAGCTTGACAAGCCTTATCTGCAAAGCCATGGAGAGGATCATAATGGACCTCATAAATAAAGACATTGGGAATTTGCAGACTTTGGATCCAACCCAGTTTGGCTTTGTCAAAGGAAGATCATGCCTTTTAAACTTGGATGACTTCTTCGAAACAGTCACCAAAGCCATTGATGAAGGAAAGGCAGTCCATACAGCCTACCTCGATCTGGCTAAGGCCTTCGATACAATACCCCACTCGGATATCATTGAAAAACTCATCAGCTTAAATGTTAACCCATACATCACAAGATGGGTTGCAAACTGGCTGAGTGACAGAACCCACAGAGTCAGAGTTGCTGGCGCCATGTCAGACTCAAAGCCTGTCACAAGTGGTGTCCCACAGGGCTCAGTCCTGGGCCCACTCTTGTTTGGCATCTACTTTTCCGAAGTACAAGCAAACACAGAAGGGTTATGGCTAACAAAGTTTGCAGATGACTGCAAACTGGGCGCCATAGTAGAAAACACATCTGACACAGATATCCTTCAGAAGGGTCTCACAGAAACAGATAACTGGTGCCAGAGCCACGGCCTAAAGTTAAATGCCAAAAAATGCATAGTCATACCCTTCGGGAAAAACAAGGTTACCCCTAGTTACCAAATAGGTGGCAATCCACTGAGCACAGAAGAAGTTATCAGGGACCTGGGGACCCAGGTTGATAGTAATCTGTCATTCGACACCCATGTAGCTAAAGTAGTTAGGAAGACCTTCTACATTGCCCACCTTATCATGAAGGGATTCTCATCTAGATCAAGGGAGGTCATAGTCTCCCTTTACTCATCACTCATCAGACCAATGATTGAGTACAATGCCCCATTGAATGTATCTGACCCGACACTTGCAGCAGCTGGAGAGGCCACAAAAGTTCCTCACCAAAAGGATAAAGGGTCTCAAAAATCTGTCCTATGCTGCCTGACTGAAAGAACTCCAGCTCTATTCAGTCGCTTACCGCTTGCTCAGAGGTGACCTATGACTAACATACAAGGCCATGTCAAACCCAGATTTGATGAATATGCTTCACCTCAAAAAATCTAGATCCATAAGAGCCACAAGGCGGAGACTTAAACCTCGACACAGCTATTAATAGGACGTGCTGGAGGGATAGATTCATCACCCAAAGACTCCCTATGCTGTGGAACAAAATCCCGGTACATGTGAGGCAGAGCACCTCGCTGGCCTTGTTCAAGAGAAATCTTGACCAATGGATGGGAGATCGCAGATATACCCCAGGGATTACCTCAGTGTCACTGCTCGACAGAGGCACAGCAAAATAACGGGTATAGTTCCCCATACTTAAGGGGTGGCGTAAGCCACAAAACGATGGGCTAGGCTTGCAAATGCCCTCGGGCAGATAGCCTAGTATGAACCTATGAACCTATGAACCTAAGATCTTTTACAAAAGCACCGTGAAAGAACCAAAGACATCGACAGAAAATAAACATCCAAGAAAAAAAGCCTATGCAGTCTTCTAGCTACAACATATGTAGCAGATCTAAGGGAGCTAGAGATGAGACACAGACTAGACAGCTTACCTCCTTTGCAGGGAATGAACAGCTGTGTTGTAAGACTGGCAGGTAGTGCAGACAGTTAAGGCTGTGAGCTCTAGTTCCTGAAGTACATGGTTTGATTCCCTCAGCCTTTATAGGTGCATAACAGGCTAATGACCACAAGGGCTTTTATAAGCCTAGCCGTGCAATCCAAATGTGACCAACAAATTTTATGTTTTACACATTTATATAAAGGATGACTTTGTTATGACAAGCTTTGCTGGCTGCAACTGTCTAGAAACATAGACACCAGATCGGGGTGAATTTCTCATCCACTGGTCCAAGTTATGCTTCAACAGGTTTAGGGAAGGACTTAGCTTCACATGGATGGGGAGCGTACTTCAGAGAATGGGAATTCTCTGAGATACATACCAGTCTCTACAGCATGTCCTATTTATGTCACAAGCAAAAAACAGGCATTTGGATCTAACAGTTCTAAAGCTGCTACTCCTATGGATGTGCAAAATACTCATCAGAGCAGGATCCAAGGATGCCTTCTATGCCAGGCACAAGTTAGCTCTCAGTAGTCTGTATAAGTCTGAGTAAAGAGATAGGGCTTTCAGGTGATCCACATAGGACATTGTGTTTACTCCCCCATATTCCTTTTGTAAGGTACCTTTGAAGACATACCAGTTGCTGTATGTGTCTGGTCAGGTACATACCGAATGGGGCATTATACTCTATGATGGGTCTGATGAAGGCTACGTACAGTGATATGACAACTTTCCTGGACCTAGATGCCATGCTCTTACATATAAGCTTAACAACACAGAAGGATTTTATTACTACCCTGGACATATATAGACAGTAATCTAGCCTTTGATCAATATGACTTCAAAGATCCCTGACTAGACAGTCAACTCTTGGAACCAGTGATTTGTCTGTGATAGACTTTCCTGTATGGTGTTTTCATCTTGGGGGGATTTTATGACTGCTCCCAGTCTGCAATCATCTGCGAACTTGCTCAGTCAGAGGTCTTTGGCATTAGCTTTGACCTCCAAGACGTAGATGCCAAGGAGGATTGGGCCCAGCACGAAGCCTTGAACTCCACTGGTGACATACCTGTCAACCTGTCAGAGCATGAAATCTGGACAATATTTGGATAGGTGAGAGGTATGACTAGTGACCAGCCGCTTTGTGGAGGTGGCCTCCAGATTTTACCTCTGTGATCCAGCTGGCTAGCCATTACAAAGGGGTATATGCCTAGTTCCATAAAATTAACAATGCCCAAGTGGGGTACTTTATAAAATGCCGCAGGCAAACAAGGTAGACAGTAAGCACCACTTTACCGTCATCCACTGCCTTGGTGACCTTCTCAAAGACGTCTACCAGCTTCAACAGGTATGATCATCCTTTGACAAAACCAAACTGGGATGGATCCAGTGTCTGGAGGTCTCCAATATCTTTATTGATCATTTCCATGACAATTCCTTCCATGGTTTGCAAATAGGACTAATAGATCTGTAGTTTTTGGGATCTGCTGATGGTCCTCCCCTTATAAAGGGGGATGACATTCACCGTCCTACATTCTCGTGGCACAAAGCCTGTTTTCAGACTATAGTTAAATAGTGACTCCAGTGGTCCTGACAAGTTATATTTTATACCTTTCAGTGGCATCCCAGGATGTCATCAGGGCTCACTGAGGCTGTGTTCTTGGCCTTAGTAAGGGCAGCCAGAACATGCTCTCTAATTATAGTTGGAGTCGTTATGTTTGAGGGTATTACTTGGAGGGTGGCTGGGGGGGGGGGTAAAGTTGGAACTGAATTTATAAGCCAAAATATTTGCTATATCACAAAGCTAACTGAATGCTGCACCATTAGCCACCAGTTCAGCATACTGCTGAGTACTGCTCTAGAGGTTTCTGACACAGATGAAGAAGGCCTTATGGTTGTCTTGCCAGACAGGTTATCTTAATGTTGAAAATGGCTTTAGTTGACCTAATCATCTCTCTTAGTTGCCTGTTTAGTGTGATGAGAGAATTATTAATTTTACGGAAGTCACACTTTCAGATTTTTGCTATGATTTTTTTTCCTTTTGTTGTTTATCCTGTTTAATTTGTGGGCTTACTTCTGATAGGTACAGTAGTCTCTATGCAGCCATTAACAAGGTTGTATAAAGTTTCTGTGAATAATTCTGCATAGACTGCTGTGTTCTCTGGGTTCAAAGGGTCATTGAGTTTTGACAAACTATCATTAAAAGGTTGTTTGCCTTGGATTAGTTCCTGGGTCTACAGGGTTACTAAGTTGATTTTGATTTCAAAGGAGCCCACTTTATGGTTGGACCGTACCAGGGAGGAAGTGTGTGTGTGTGTGTGTGTGTGTGTGTGTGTGTGTGTGGGAGGGGGGGGGGCTGCAGCATTCTCCCATTTTTGTGAGTACAAGGTCCAGTATGTTGGAGCATCTACTGTGTGTATACACTAATTGGTGAGGGGTGTTTGTATTTATGAAGTCCAGGAATCTCTGCGCCTGCAGATTTGAGGCTGTGTAAGACCCCCAGTCTATACAGGGGTAATTAATGTCCCCCATTATTGGGGTGTTGTGTTGGATGGTAAGTGTTGCCAGTAGATCCAAGTATATGCTGTAAGTTTCTTGGGACATGGAGGGTGACTTAAAGTTAGCTAATAAATGGTAGAGGACTTTATCTATGGTGATTTGCACATAGAGAAACTCCAGCATGTCATCCTGTTTAACCAAGCTAGAGGTACGTTTGTTACTGATGTACATTGAGACACCTCCACCTTTAGCCCCTGCCTGTGCAGCTACTGCTCAAAGTGTGGAAGGCATTGAAACCTTGCACTGTCAGGGTACTCTCTGTGGATTTAAACCACATCTCTGTAACTGCACAGATGTCTATATTCTCAAAGGTGAGGAGAGCTTGGAGAGAGAGAGAGTAGATTTTTGTTTAGGCTTTTGGCAATGAGCAATAATGCCTTGAGGTTCAGTTGAGTTGACTTCCATAGCAAGTAAAACACTTTGTGAAAAGTAAAACACTTCCTGTATGACCTTGAGCAAGTCACACAAGACAGTACTTAGAATCAACTAGGAATTTGGCTTAGGCTACTTAATCTTACCCATGCAGAATAAGTTGTTCTTGAACATTTAGCATTATTGTAGGAACTTCCAAAGGTAATCTTTTTCAAACCTTTTCTCAAAACAAAAAAGACAAGACATTTTACATTTACTGTGTTGTGCCTGGTGTTTAAAATTTTCTTTTTTTTTCTTTTTCATTCAGAAAGTAGTTATTCTATGAATCTGTGTCAATCAGAAAACTGCAGACAAGGGTAGGATGTTCTTCAATGATACAAACATCATGGATTTCACCATTTGCCATAAATACAATTACCCAGAGATATGCTATGAAATATTATGAAGGCAAATCTTACTGTCAGCTATGGCACTGTGTTACATCTGTTTGAGGGCAGAAAGAGATAATAAACATGTCCTGTCTGACCTTTCACATGCATTTAGCATTTTACTCCCTCCTCCATCCCTTAACTCTTTTTCCATCTGACTAATACCCTCTTAAATGCCTCTATAAGTTATCTCTCTCTGCAACCAATTCTGCTAGCCTATTCCATGGTTCTACAACTTTTATCAGGTATAAATGGTACTAGGAAAGTAACTCAGGATGAGACGTTCATATGTAAGTATTAGGCAATCAATCTGCAGACCATAACAAGTCTAGACATAAAAAGACGTCAAACGTTCCCTCTGGTCTCAAGGAGGACAAGACAACCCAAGGTAGGATTTATGGTTGCCCATCTAAGTTTTCTTTAAAGGCGGCAAGGGTGTTACACTTCTTCTAATGGTGAGGGATATGTTGGGATATGGATCTGTCACACCAACATGTCTGATTTATTTGTTGATGAATATTTAGTTCCTTTAGAAGGGTATTTTATGTTCCATCTGTTCAGTGAAGGAATGAGATATCAAAGAAGGTTGGATCTTTCATGGCTTGAAAGGCTAGACACAGTTTTCCATGAATAAATCTATGAGAGAATGAACAAAGAGACAAAAAGGAAGGGCTGTGAGTTTGTCCACATAACTAAGACTTTTGAGGCCACAGGTGTGTACTACACATCTGCATATAATGTGACTTGTTTACTTAACTGTTTTTTCCAGGTCAGCAGAACTAATACTACCCCCTTCAACCTATCTGTCTTGCAGGAAGTTTACACAGGTCTGCTTATTTAATAGTTGGTGGAGGTATCACTCCTACTTTGAAGGATTCTTCACTATTTCTCTTTTAGAGGAGATGGTAGAAAATCAAAGTTCTTTCTATGTAATGGTTTGCATTTTAGCCATACTGGTAACAAAAAACTTTCAATGTGACTAACTCTTAAAGCCTTTTTATGAAAATCCTTCTTCCCTTCTTCTCAGCTGGTACTGATCTAGGGACAAGAACATAGGATCTAAAACTTATATTCTCTATAACCAGAAGTCTAAACATCTTAGAACTTTATACCATCTTAACTTTGGAAAATATTGATACTGCACTAGTAACCCCCAAACTTACTTTGGACTTGATAAGCTCCTCATCCCCAAAACTGAGGCTGTAGTTATAGCTATTAAACCTCCATTTAAATAAACAACTTTCTCTGATGCGCAGTAGTAACCCCAAAACTTAGTTTGGACTTGATAAGCTCCTCCAACCCCAAAACTGAGGCTGTAGTTATAGCTATTAAACCTCCATTTAAATAAACAACTTTCTCTGATGCAGTCTATTATAACACAGACTTAGCACTGGAAGAAAATGAAATGTTTGGCAAGGTTTTCTTAAGTGCCTCAAGCAGTGAGGTTTTCCATCTATGGGTGATCTCAACTGCCCTGTTATGAACTGTAAAATTTTATACAAGTCAGACACCACAGGTTAGAATTCCACAATGTCACATGGTTATCTCAACATGATCAATTATCCAACAAGGGGGAACATATTTTAGACACTACATATAGCAGACTATATAGATTATGTCTTAATACTTTATATTTCACTAGGTTCTTCTGACCATGTATATATACCTGGTATGTTATCTGCAGCAATAGGTTCATAGGTTCATAGATTAGTACTAAGCTAACTGCCCTTGCGAGCCATTTTAAGCCTAGCCAATTATCCCTTGTGAGACTCAAACCCTGCACTTTGTGTTTGTAAGGCAAACACTTTAACCATTAGGCCACCCTCCCAATAAATACTTTTGGTACTTTTTACTATACCTGCACCAAGAAAACAGTAACTTCAGAAGTTCTCATTACTCAACACATCTGAAGACTGCAGTTTCTAATAATTATATTTTTGTGTGTCCTGGCCTTATTTAGCTGCTTCCCATTTAGAACAATCTAGGTGGGAGTTATGTGGAGAGCTAGTCCCATTAAAAATAGAATTAACAGAAAATATCAGTCTGCCAATGTGACTAACTGAGGATATGAAAGTACAGTTGTATACATTTACCATAAATGTAGATGTTCCAGTGTATTCACTGTTGCAATCATCACATTTGGGTTATCCCTGCCAGGGTAGCGCTCAGTCGGCCCAAATACCAGAGGCTTAGTATTTCTGCGTCAGTTGCCGTCGCTCCAGGACTGACGTCAGGACATCAGTAGTATAAAATAAGGCAGCTGATGCCATTACATCAGGTTTTCTTGCTCCAACTGTCAGGAGCGCCCAAGACGGAGCTAGGTTATGGTAGAAGAACACCACCAGTAGAAAGTAAATTCCAAAAAGTTCCTTGTAAGGAGAGAGAGAGAGAGAGAGACAAGGGGGATGGAGGGAGGGAAACCAGGACTGCAACAGTGAATACACTCGAACATCTACATTCATGGTAAGTGTACACAACTGTACTATGTTCTTCGTGTTTCACTGTTGCAGTCATCACATGTGGGTTGATTCCCAAAGCTGAGGAAAAGGATGGAGGCAATCAAGACTGGGGGCTGGCTAGGATGCCCTGCAAGACTGCGGTGGCAAAGCCTACCCTGGATTTGGAGAAGATAGGCAGGTGGTAATGCTTGGTGAAGGTATGAACTGATGTCCATGTTGCACCCTCCAGGATGTCCCTGGTGGGAACCCCTCTGAGGAAAGCAGCAGAGGTGGAGGTTGCTCTGGTAGAATGTGTCCTGACCTTCTGGGGGGAGGTTTCCCATGTTGCTTGTAGCAGAAATGGATGCAGTGTGCTATCCATTTGGAAATGGCTTGTTTGGATATGGATTTGCCCTCTGCTCCTGCAGCAAAGCTGACTAACAATTGATCAGTCTTTCTAAATGATTTAGTCCTATCTAGATAGAATCTGAGTCGTCTGTGCACATATAGAGAGTGCAGTATCCTTTCCCCTTTGTTTTGTGGGTTAGGGAAAAATGTGGGCAAATGAATGGCTTGGTTGAGAGCCACACTGGACGCCACCTTTGGCATGAAGGATGGGTTAGTCCTGAGGGAGACCCTGCCAGCATGGAAAATGATGAAGGGCTCTACAGCCATTAGTGCTTGCAGCTCGGATACTCTTCTTGCTGAAGTGATGCCCAGAAGCAAGGCTGTCTTCCATGAGAGAAACTTTAACTCTAGTGAAGCTGCTGGTTCAAAGGGGGGCAGGGTGAGTTTTTCCAATACAAAGTTTAGGTCCCAAGCTGGGGTAGGTGGTCTTCTGGGTGGCCTCAAGTTGTTAGCCCCTCTTAGGAAATGTTTGATGAGAGGGAATAAGAAAAGAGGTGGCTCTGTGCTGAAATGAGCAGAGAGAGCAGAGGCATGAATTTTAATAGAAGAAAAGGATAGACTCCTGTGTAGTAGGTCAGCAAGGTAATCCAGGATGACAGGTAGGGAGGGCTGTGCCGTCCCCGCTCCCTTAGCCTGGATCCAGGTGCAAAACCTTTTCCATTTGTCAGCATAAGACTTTCTAGTGCTAGGATGTCTGGCCTCACGTATAACATCTAGAACTTGTTTGCTGAGATTGGCAGCTTGTGCAGTGGTCAGGGAATAAGCCAGGCTGGCAGATTGAGGGTCTGCAATTGGGGATGCATGCATTCTCCTTCCCTCTAGGTCAGGAGTGTTGGCATTTGAGGGAGATACCATGGTGGTAGATGTGACATGCTGCACAGCAGTAGGTACCAGTGCTGGCACGGCCAATCTGGGGCAATCAGGACTGTCCTCGGTTTTTCCTCCCTTATGTAATGAGCGGTAGTTGGGGAAATGCATAAACTGAGAGACTGACCCACTGTAAGGACAGAGCATCCACTTTCCAGGGGGGTCTATATCATATGAGCGAATCACACAAATTGCGAACGTTCATAATATTGAATGTACTGGACCTCGAACTTCCTATTGTGGGGGGCTGTGCCCCCCACACCCCCCGCTAAATATATATTCCAACTCCGAGATCACCCTACAGTGAAGAAAGGCCAAATATCCCATTCTTCACTGTACCACGATCTCAGAAAAAGCACTTCGAGGTCTGGTACATTCAATATTATGAGCGTTTGCAATTTTTGCGATTCACTCATATGATACAGACCCTTTCCAGGCCTTGCAGTGAGGCTCCCTGGTGCAGAACTTGCTGAGCTGCTGGTTGGAGGGGGAAGCAAAGAAGTCAACCTTCGGGGTGCCCCATTTCTGAGTTACAAGAGTGAAGGTTCTTTGGTCTAGCTGCCACTCGTGTGGGTCCAGAAGATTTCTGCTTAAGTTGTCTGCCAGAGAGTTTAGAGAGCCTGGCAGGAATTGTGCTAACAGGTGTAGTTGCATAGCTGACGCATTGTGCCAAAGGGTCATGGCGAGCCTGCACAGAGGATATGAGTGAGTCCCTCCCTGCTTGTTGATATACCACATCACAGTGGTGTTGTCTGTTTTGATAAGGAGAGCCCCTGGAGAGAATATGGGTTTGAAATCTGTCAGTGCATACTGGACAACTAACATCTCTTTTTGGTTGATGTGCAGATGTATTTGATGTGGGCTCCATTGGCCCTGTATGCACCTGCCGTCCAGGTGTGCACCCCAGGCATAGTCTGATGAGTCTGTGGTGAGGGTCTGGGTGGCGTGGGGTTGTGATAAGGGTAGTCCCTTGCTGAGGTGGCATGCTGCTACCCACCAAAAAAAAATCTTTCCTTAAACAAGGTATCATTGGTATAAGAGTTTCCAGGTCTTGAGAGTGTTGACACCAAAGGCTTTTAAATACCATTGTAGTTTCCTCATATGCAGGCTGACATATGGAATGAGTAGAATGCAAAAAGCCATGAACCCCAGAGCTTGCAGGATTTTCCTTGTGGATAACTGGGGTCTGGTGGCTAGTTGAGAGAAATAGGCTGTCAGGTAGGTTTGCTTTTCTGGTGTAAGGAATGCCATCTGGGATGCTGTATCCAGGCTTGCTCTCAGGAATATAATTTGTTGGGTGGGTATTAGCTTGGATTTCTTTTCGTTGATAGTATACCCTAGGGTGGTCAGAAGGTCCTTTACAAAGGCAGGTGCTTCAGCAGCTTTTCCTGACTGTCTGCCTGAATCAGGCAGTCATCTAAGTAGGGGTAAATTTGAACATTTCTTTCCCTGCAAAAAGCAATGGCAGGAGCCAGACATTCTGTGAAAACTCTGGGAGCAGTGGATAAGCCAAAGGGAAGTGCAGAGAACTGAAAGTGCAGTGATCCTGCCCTGAAACATAGATATTTCCTGCATGATTCCCTGATTGGGATGTGTAGGTAGGCCTCTTTTAGGTCTAGGGTGGCTAACCAAGCATCCTTGGAGAGCATAGGTAGCAGTTGCTGGAGGGTGAGCATTTTGAATTTTATTACCAGAAAGGTGTTTAGAATGGAGAGATCGAGGATGGGGCACCAGGTGCCCTCTTTTCTGGGTACCAGGAAGAGTCTGGAGTAGAAACCTTGGCCTATCTGTTCTGCAGGAACGTGCTCTATTGCCCTCATAGAAAGCAGGGAAAGGACTTGCTTTTTGGCCTCTGACCACTGGTTTGGGGGAAGATCTGGGAACCCTTTTGGGGTTGGTAGTGTGTGGAAATAAAATCTGTATCCCTGGGACACTATGTTGAGAACCCAGCGGACAATGGCAATGGTGGCTCATGTGCTTGCGTGGAAGGAAAATTCTCCTCCGAGGAGCAAGTGCAGGTGTGCAGAGGGAAGGGGTGGAAGTAGAAAGTTATTGTAAGTTCTTACCATGAGGAGGTGGCTTAGCACTCCCTGGTTTTGAAGAGGGGGAACTCCATTGATTAGATCTCTGCATTCCCTGGGGCTGCTGCCTGGGGGGCCTGCTTCCCCGGGGTCTGGGCTGAGCTGACCTGGTGGGGGCAGGAAAGGACCAGTATTTGGAGGGGCAATGCCTACTGAACCTGGGTGGCTGGACCTGCAGGAAGTCCTTAACTGTCTGCATAGATTTAGCTTTTTCTTCCATCTTTTTTAAGACCTCCTCTGCCTTGGTGCCAAATAAGTTGTCTTTGTGCAAGGGTGCATCCAGTAATCTGGATTTGACATGGTCTGGAAAGGGCTGTTCCTTAAGCCAAGCATGCCTTTTAAGGGCAGAACCAGTGACTGCTGCCCTGCAAGATGCTTCTAGGGTGTCAACACCACATTGTAAGGTGTGCTTAGTTACTTGACTTGCAGAATGCATTAACTCTTGTAAATTCATTATTTTCTGCACAAGCAGGAAAAGATGATATTTTTTGTTTGAGGAGTTCCATGGTATGTTGCTGAAATTTTAGCATATGGAACTGACAATTTAGTGCTCTAATAACAAGAGTAGTAGAGCTGTATAAATTTTTACTCCATCTGTCTAATGCTCGGGAATCCCTATCTGAGAGGATGGGATTCTTAGCAGAAGTTGCTTTAATTCCTTTAGGCCCTTAAGAAATAACCTCAGGGTCAGCAGTAGGATTTTTGAAAATAAATTTGTGAGAGTCAGCGACTCTACAGTAGCTGTCAGGCTTCCTGGGAGCAGGAGGGAGGGTGTCAGGAGTCAAACTAGATTCCATAAAAACATCATCCACAACATCCAGGACAGGAAGAATGGCCAGAGGTTTGTGCTGTGGGAGATCTAAGAATTCTCTGAGTCACTTTTTAGATTGCAGGTAGTCCTGACATTCCCATTGGAAATGCTCCCTTAAAGTATGTAGGGTTTCCCCAAAGGAAAAGTCCTCAGGTGGAGAGGCTGAAGGAATGGATTCCTCTGCATCAGAATCCTCATAAGCAGAGAGGGATTGCATGTCTTCATATTCAGACATATCAGAGTCATCAGACTCCTGTTCAGATAAAACTACTGGGGACAAATCCCTTTTTTGTTTTGGAAGGGGTAGCTTGGCTTCCCCTGATCAGCATTATAAGGTCTTCTGCCATTTTAAGCATTTGAGACTGAGGCAAGGAAGCAGGTGCCTGAGACTGGGTCGTCGGTTTCTTGGGTGTGGTTCATACCCTGGGCCTTAGAAACCTGGTAGTTTTCGAAAGAACGGTAGATGCAAAAGAAGTCGGTCTGTGTCGAGAATCGGTAGTACAAAGTACTTCCCCGGAAGCCAGTGCCTGCTCAGCGGCTCCGGACCCATCCAAGGTAGTGACAGCCGCAGGATCCTTAGTCAATGAAGAGTCTCGTGGCATATCGAACTCAGAAAGGGTCTCGGTAGCGGACTGTGAATCCACAGAAGCGGGCATCAGGGGCTGCAAAAGCACCTCACTGAGGACTGGAGAACTGACGACTAGCTTAACGGAAGCGACGTCAGTAGGTTTGGACCTGTGCAGTCTCTGTCTTTATCCTTATGTTTTTTTGGAAAATCTGTTGTCGGATGGCTTACCGAAGCCATATCGGAATTCAAGGACTGAGAGCGAAAATATCTAGCTACAATAAGGGCCTGACGATATATAGTTCTGGCGTTGAACAAAAGCAACAGCGGGGGACGTCGTGGTCTGAGCCTAAGCAAGTGACGCAGCAAGAATGAAAGTGTCAGTGTAGTATTTGCTTTCCACAGGCGAGACAATTGTTAACTTTTTATGACATTGGTTAGAGCAAAAAAAAAAGGATCCCAATGGGGTACTTAGCTTTAGAAGACTTCAACTTCAAATCGGAAAATGAAAACTCAGGTAGCGGCCGACTGGCACTCGTGCAAACTGCTTCTGCTTTGGGCTTCTCAGCAAGAAAGACTGATGTAATGGCGTCGGCTGCCTTATTTTATACTACTGACAACCTGATGTCAGTCCTGGTGCGATGGCAACCAACGCAGAAATACTAAGCCTCTGGTATTCAGGCCGACTGAGGGCTACCAAGGCAGGGATAACCCAAATGTGATGACTGGAACAGTGAAACACGAAGAACATCAGAACTTCATTCTAAATGTCAAAAAATTGCCATGACAATCCTATTCTCAAAACAATTTAGATGGCAGCAGGTAATGTACAATTCAGACAGAATGTATAAGGTTAGCTACGGGGCTTACTAAGATAAAGTGACAGAATGGGAGTGACTTTAGAAAATGCTGATCAGGACATAAACAACTGATTATCTATTTAAAGCAAGCTGTGTGATGTAATACAAAATCAGAGTATTCCAACAAACCTTGCTTGTGAAATAAGACAATTCAGAAGCGGTTTATTTCTAGGAAAAAAATCAATACTGTGTTTATAATATGTCCCACACTGCAACTAACTTATCCAGTACAACTACTTTGACTACGTTAAAAAAAAAGAAATAAACACCAAAAGACCTGGCATAAGAAGCCTTTGGATAAGCATATTTCAAATAATCTCAGGGCTTTTACTGTAATAAATATATGAAAGGAATTGTCACCAGCTTAAAATCAATAACCAGACTTTCAGTGAGGATACTCCTTTGACAGAAACACTTAATGAAACCATTTCAAGATCTCATATGGCCTCTACATGCTGTAATTTGGATATATTAGCACAATTACTTCAAAGCTGGCCAACTGTCAGTTCAGAAATAGTTTAGAAAGCATATGCAAAAATTAAAGTAGTCTGAAACAGATAATATTCCTAAAATAATAAGAAAAAACATTCTTGACTACAGTGGACTCTCCGTACAAGTTTCAAAAACACTTGGCTTTGTGATACATACCCCTATTTGAAGCAAGCATTTTAAGTTCCTGCTCACAGAGGTGGCAACAACAGATTCTAACTGGTTAAGGAGATACCAGCCATGCTTCTAACTCAGGCAAATTTTCTGAATGAATCTTGACAGTTGTCTTTACCCAATGCTAGATTAGAATTCTGTAGACAGCCTTTGGAAATAGGTTTACCCTTGGTTTTATCTTCTCAACCTGAGTACAAACTATGTTTCACTTATTCATCTTCTTTCGGCTTTTCCCGGTTAGGGGTCGCCACAGCGGATCACATGTCCGCTCATGATTGGCAGTGGAGTTTTTACGGTGTAGAGTTGCCAGCCCGGCGCCCAACCTTCCACAGAAGGCACACAAACACTCACACCTAGGGCCAGTTTAGAGTGTCCAATCCACCTACAGCATGTCTTTGGGATGTGGGAGGAAACCGGAGACCCCGGAGGAAACCCACGCAAACACAGGGAGGACATGCAGACTCTGCACAGAAGGCACCCCAGCCGAGGATCGAACCAGGGAACCTCTTGCTGTGAGGCGACAGCGCTAACCGCTGCACCACCGTGGCCGCCCTAACTTAAGTGAATTCTATTCAAATGTAACTCAAGTCTCAGACTCTGTATTACCAGTGGATAAGATGTATTCAAATCTATCAAAGGCATATGACAGCACTGCACACAAAGGCATATGACAGCATTGCACACAAAAGTATTAATAATGGCCTAGTGCTTCTCTAAATTACTTCATATATTTGTTACTGGATTAATAAATGGCTTAGTGGAAAATCACTCTCTGTCAGGATTAGGGGAAGACTCAACTTCAAAACTAATGTTTTGTGCATTTCCCCAGGGAATTGTGTTGGGTCTTTTCTTATTTAAAATCTTTGAGGCTTCCATGACAGACATTCTTAACATCTGTTTGTTGATGCCAGTAAAACTGAGTTGTTATGTATGTGTACAGACAACAGAAAAAGGAATAGAATGTAATACAACAAATGTACATGTGCTTATGCCATTAATAATACCAACCTTGGCAATACAGACCACTATAAAGATTTTCAAATAAGAGTAGTTACGAGATTCTCATCTGAACATAACAAGTTCCATACAATGGAAGTGTTGTATATTAATGATAAGAAATATTCTGAGTGTTGCTTCTTTGACATAAGCTGTCTTTTTTTTCCACTGTTCCAGTCTTCAGTGAAACACATCACTGACTATAATGCATATTTGTGCTCCTACTCTGCAAATGATCTTAAGGACTTAGAAAAGACTAAGACTTCCAAGATGGCTGCACATAGAGTAATAGGTCAGTTTAGGGCTGTCTAAAACTGAAAACTGCAATTGTGAAAATAGCCAGTAAATGGTATCGAGCTGGGTAACACTTAAGTTACTGGCTAATAATTTGCCTGGATTCTGGCAAAGACATTTTGGAGAAAGTAAAAGAAAATCAACCAAAAAAGGAGGAGGAAAAAACTGTCTGGAAAGATCTTTCAGTTGTCCAGCAAAAAGCGGTTGAAGTAATTTCTTGTACCAAAGCTGAGACAAGAGGTAACTCAGAGAAAAAAAATCAAATGCTCTCAGATGGATTTAAAATACGTGAAAGTCAATTAACAAAACAATGAGAAAAATGAAATAAGCTTTACCTAGCTATTCAGGTGAGCTTTTAAAACTGAAAAAAAAAAACAGAGGATGAACTGAAGAAAAGGCTGACTGAGCACATGTCATCTCAGGAAGAGCTGCTGAGAAAAAAAGACAGCATGTACTGCATGCAGACAAAACCTATGATCTGCTGTACAAGAGAAACTGGAAGGGAAAAGACTACATATTTTATGAAAGTACAATTATGTAACTGGACTACTTTTCTAAAGTAGCATCAAGTGTAAGCTCCAAACCTGGCAATGAGAAAACAGCCAATATCTATACTAGTACTGGTGCAACTATATCAGCAGAATATGTTCTTCCTGACAAAACTGTGACAGAAAGTAAAAGTATTAAAACATGGAGACAACAGAGGGCTTGTGGAACATAATTATTCACTGTACAGGAGACAGAGAAGCACATTTATCCCAGCAATCAGGGAATGTCAAGAGCCAGGTGTGAGATTCAAGATGCTGTATCCATCTGTCTTCAGAATATTTTTTTTACTGGTGGATCAAATACAGCTTTTTTATGTAGAACTGGCTAAGGAGGAAATAAAAAAAAAGGATGACAACAAAGAATGAGCCAGCAAACAGAATGAGTCTTTGCTTCTCATTCTTCTGACAAGAACACCACCCACAGAGAGACTTTACCAGTGAAACATTTTCCACTATTCCAAAGGAAAATGCTTGAGAGACATAAAAAGGAGTTGACTAAAAGAATATGGAGTATGTTGGACTTAAATCACTGATGGATGCTGGAAGATGAAGATGATCAGAAAAAACAGCAACATTGTGAAATCAGTAAATAAACAGGAGACTGTAAAGCATCAAGCCCTTTAGAAGCAGGATTATATGTGAAGTGTGGCTTTGCAAGAACTGACTGAGAAAGAGTGAAAATGTGTTGACTGCATTAAACTGGTAGGTGAATTGTTAAGTGTATACCTCTTTATGTCATTAATGTTTACAAGGGCACTGAAAGGAATAAAGAAGTAACTGTAAGTAAAACTTTTTGTTCTTATCAATATCTGTATAAAAATTCCACTGTATAAATTGAATATTATGTCATAAAGCAGTTTTATTGGGTGCAAAAGAGTGTTTTAAATGTGAGGTGAAGGAGTTTTATCAATGCCTGCTGTATATACCAGAGATACAAAACTTGCTTGTTTGCTTTACACTATAACAAGGTACGAAAGGCATAAAAAGAAGCAAGTTAAAGTTAGCATAATGTCATGATCCTGGCGGGGGTGGGCGATTTACAAGTGTACTTGTTACATTATATACAGAATTAAGATAATCCCCCATTTTTACAAGGTTATATATCTAGATTAACGCTCTTAGTTTAAGCTACAGGTGAGTTTTTAAGCAAGCATGTTTAAAAAACAAGACAAATGATAAAAGGCATGTGAAATGGTAGTTTCCTTGCATTTGCAAAATCATTAGCTATTTTCTTCCATTTGCAAATGCACTCTGTGAGAGACAAAAAGTCTATAGGTGCAAAAAATTAACGAGAAGTCTGTACAGTGTGTTCTGAGTAAAAAATGCAATGACTTTTTCATGCATCTATAATGCTACTATTTTTTATTATTAAACAAACAAGAAAATAAAGTCTTCCACTTAAGGTCCACTGGCCAAAAACAGTCAAAAGTGAAAAGTGAAAATAAAGGCAGTTGGACCACCAGGCCAAGTCACATTTTAATAAAAAAACGAGTAGAATCCAAAAATACATAAATGCTTTCTGGTCAAGCCCTTCATCAGATAACTTACACAATCAACTGCACAAATTTAACATAAACTATTAGCCAATCATGTCTCAGTATTGCACCCTCCTCTTTTTAGGGCTGGCTTTAAGGGCACAACCCCATTTAATCCAGGAGTTTTATCTGCTGCTAAGTCTATGATCCACCTCATGTCATTGTACTCTGTGTAATTAACCAAATCCCCTCCCCTGATATTAATATGCATGATCTGCAAAACCATAAATTTAAATGTATGACCAGAATTACTTATTACATATTGGT